>NC_047108.1:47985664-48191198 GCF_902500255.1 Thalassophryne amazonica | reverse complement strand
TCGGTTTCAGCATTTTATCCGGATATTCCACTGTTAAAGGGTCCGCGCGTCGGGACGCAGACGCCGCAACGCTCCGCCACAGGAAAAACACCTCTGTTGAAAGCCTTAAGGACAAGTTGGAACATGTCCTGCCTGTTAAACAATTTCTCATATACTCACTCCACTGAAAGCCATCAAAAGCCTCCTGGATTTTACAAATGGTTATCAACACAGAGGTGTTTTTCCTGTGCCGCCGCACCGCGTCGGCTGCGTCCCGACGCGCGGATCTGTCCGCACGTCTTTCATTAAAAAAATCTCCTTTAACAGTGGAATATCCGGATAAAATGCTGAAACCGACTTCTTCTGAAACTTCTCTGTTCTCTCACGACGTCCTGGATCAATAGAGCCTGAAATGTGGAGGTTTTCAGCTTGAACAGGCTGACGACGGCGGCTGAGAGCGCTGAGCGACGTCTCGCACCGTGGGAAGTCCTTAAAGCGACAGAATCACCTCAAAATCTCTCATCAGCCGTAAACATTTTCACTGAAAACCAGCTTAATTTTTCGAACCGTGTCCACTTCGATGTGTCTCACAGGTTTAGAAAAAATTTTGATCAAACAAAGCGCCAGTCTCTCACCAACTTCTCAGACAAAGGAATTCCGACGAGGGGCTGGACGACTCCTCCCACAAGGAGTGCTCACAGGCGAATGACGTCACCGACAGGCGTGGAAAAACTCACGCATGCGCACGAGGGTTCAAGCATGTCTGACGTAAAAACATATGAATGAAATCCATATAGTTTTTGAAAAAAATAAAAAGGACCGCTACTTTATTGACAGCCCTCGTATATATATGTGTGTACGAGGTCTGTTAGAAAAGTATCTGACCTTTTTATTTTTTTCAAAAACCATATGGATTTTAATCACGTGTGATTGCATCAGCCAAGCTTGAACCTTCGTGCGCATGCGTGAGTTTTTTCACGCCTGTTGGTTGCGTCATTCGCCTGTGAGCGGGCTTTGTGTGAGCAGTGGTCCACCCCTCTCGTCGGATTTTTATTGCGAATAAATGTCTGAACGATTTGGAGTTTTGCTGCATCAATTTTTTCCAGAAACTGTGAGAGACCTCCAGCTGGACACCATTCGGAAAATTTAGATGGCTTTCAGCAACGATTTTATGGGAATTACACAGATTAAGGAGTGCTCCAGCCGGTTTAAAGACCACCCACAGCTGCTGAGAGCGCGTCGCGCTCCGAGCGCCAAACGACAGGCTCAAACCCCGCTGAAACAACCAGATCATTTCCAACGTGAAGGCTTTGTTGATCCGGGGCGTCGTCTGACTTACACAAAAATGGCAGGAGACGTGGATATCAGTACTTTTTTGGCACATACCACTGTTACAGGAGTTTTTTTCATGGAAAGAAAAGCGGACGGATGTGCCACCGTGCCGCTCATGGTGCGGCACAAAACCACCTCCGTGTTGACCTGGAGGTCTCTCACAGTTTCTTTAAAAAATTGATGCAGCAAAGCTCCAAATCGTTCAGACATTTATTCGCAATAGAAATCCGATGAGAGGGGTGGACCACTGCTCACACAAAGCCTGCTCACAGGCGAATGACGCAACCGACAGGCGTGAAAAAACTCACGCATGTGCACGAAGGTTCAAGCTTGGCTGATGCAATCACACGTGATTCAAATCTATATGGTTTTTGAAAAAAATAAAAAGGTCGGATACTTTTCTAACAGACCTCGTATATATATATATATATATATATATATATATATATATATATATATATATATATATATATATATATATAAAATAAAAATCGGGTAAAAACGAAAGTGATGTGCACCATTTCCTGAATGAAACCGAAGCAGACAAACTTGTTACAGGAGCTTGATCCTCAGCTCTAATGAAGCAGTTTGACACGCGGTTCGAGCACAGAGTCGAAACAGCAGCTTTGTGTGCCGCATGCATTTCAGTACAGAATTTGGAATGTATTTTCTCCGTTGTAATCAAGACATTAAAAAAAACTTTGTGATCAACATGTGAAACCGATCACATTTCGGTGGACCGCGTCAAGCCAGCCCACTGGTGGAGAAAATTCAGTGTGTAGACATTGTGGACATAATTCATGGGTTGTCATTTGTATGTTTGTGTTGTGTGTTTAACGATGCGCTAAAGTGTGTGTGTGTGTGTGTGTGTGTGTGTGTGTGTGTGTGTGTGTGTGTGTGTGTGTGTGTGTGTGTGTATATATCGACTCAGATTTTTGAAAAACAAAAACAAATTGGCGCATTTCAGTGTCCTAAAAACGAATAAATTTATCCCCAGCACACACGTGACATCTGCAGTCATTCAGCGCTGGTGGGTGGTCAGTGTGGCGTTCACACAGACTGATCCTTTTACTCCTCTGATTATATGCTCCATCAGATTTATACTTATATTTATTCCCCTTTTTCACAGTTTTGGGTTAGAAATCAATATTCGTAACGTAGCCACCAGCGCCTTTCAGTGCAGCCCGAAAAATCACTGAAACGTATTCGAATGATAACGACTGTTAAAATTTTAGTCAAATGTTAAATATTGAAAGAGATAAAAAAAAAAAAAGAAAAAAAATGTGCTTGCTGAATTAAGAGCAAAGCATGTCTCTCAAATCCAAACGAAGGAGGGGAAAAATCAGCACAGCCCCATGTAAAAATACTAAGACGTGCCCACCCAAGCAGCTTGTGGTTTGTTTGGAAGAAAAAAAAGATAAAATAATGAGTCCTACATACATACATTTGAATTGAATTTTGACATTAAAATCCTTCCAGTCACAGCATAAGGTGAAGTTATAAGCTAAAAAAAGTTAGAATAAAAATCAGAAAAATTTACATTCATATTTGATTCACTGATTAAAATGTGATTTTACAGAAAAACTCTGGAAACTGTGAGTAGATATTGAATATGATGTCAGAGTGAACTGAAGTCAGATAATCTCATAAGTTTCATGTAGTATCCATTTTGTTAATTTATTTTTAATTTAAATTTAGAGAGAAACAGAATGATCTGCAGTAATGCTAACTGAAGTTGGAAACTATTCAATCAGATAAAGTCTGCATCAATGACAGAAAAAGGAAAATATGTATAAATCATTGTTAACTTTTATTTGATCTCATTTTGATGTAGAGAGTGATCATTGATCTGAAGCTTTTATTATTACATATAAAGTTAAACAGATTATCTTATTATATAGTATGATATATTGGGTTATGGTGGTAACATAAAAAATTGGTAAGTGTCACTGTATACAAATTTTCTTGCAGTCAAAGATATACGTTTTGCCTAGAAAAAAAAAATCACTTTCTAGGGTTATATCTTGTTCAGATACAACTGAGAACACTGATTTTTTTTTTTTTTTTTTTTTTTTTTTTTTTTTTTAAGTAAGATTTGTGTATCAGTAATCTACCAAAATGCACCATTTTTTACATTTTTTTTTCTGGAGTACATGCACCCAGATCTCCCGAGAGGACTTCGCGCCATTGGCGTTTGTTGAACTGCTTCACTGCACAATCCGTCAAACGCCAAAAAAGTTTCAGTCAGAAAAATTTTACTCGCCAACACCCATGTTAGTGTGTATCATCCATTTTCTTCCGCTTTATCCGGAGTCGGGTTGCGGGAGCAGCAGCTCAAGCAAAGCCACCCAGACCTCCCGATCCACACACAGCTCCTCCGGGGGAACCCCAAGGCGTTCCCAAGCCGGCCGAGAGATGTAGTCCCTCCAGCGGGTCCTGGGTCTTTCCCGGGGCCTCCTCCTGATAGGACATGCCCGGAACACCTCTCCAGCGAGGCGTGCAGGTGGCATCCGGAAAAGATGCCCGAGCCACCTCAGCTGGCTCCTTTCAACGTGGAGGAGCAGCGGTTCAACTCCGAGCTCCTCCCCCTATCTCTAAGGGAGCGCCCAGCCACCCTGCAGAGGAAACTCATCTCAGCCGCTTGTACTTGCGAGCTCGTTCTTTCGGTCATGAGCCAAATCTCATGACCATAAGTGAGGATCGGAACGTAGATCGATCGGTAAATCGAGAGCTTTGCCCCCCTACTCAGCTCTCTCTTCACACGACGGTCCGATACAGCAACCACACCACTGCAGATGCTGCACTGATCCGTCTGTCGATCTCACGCTCCATCAGTCCCTCACTCGTGAACAAGACCCGAGATACTTAAACTCCTCCACTTGAAGCAAGTACACTCCACCGACCTGAAGAGGGCAAAGCACCTTTTTCTGGTCGAGAACCATGACCTCGGATTTGGAGGTGCTGATTTTCATCTCGGACGCTTCACACTCGGCTGCAAACCGCCCCAGTGCACGCTGAAGGTCCTGATTTGACGAAGCCAACAGAACCACATTGTCCTCAAACAGCAGAGACAAGATTCTGTGGTTCCCAAACCAGACCCCCTCTACACCCTGGCTGCGCCTAGAAATTCTGTCCATAAAGATAATGAACAGAACTGGTGACAAAGGGCAGCCCTGGCAGAGGCCAACGTGCACTGGAAATAGGTTTGACTTACTACCGGCAATGTGAACCAAGCTCCTGCTACGGTCGTACAGGGACTGGATATCCCTTAGCAAAGGACCCCGGACCCCATACTCCCGGAGCACCCCCCACACGGTGCCCCGAGGGACACGGTCAAACGCCTTCTCCAGATCCACAAAACACATGTGGACTGGTTGGGCGAACTCCCATGAACCCTCAGGCACTCGATGGAGCGTGTAGAGCTGGTCCAGTGTGCCGCGACCAGGACAAAAACCACACTGCTCCTCCTGAATCCAAGGTTTGACTATCGGTCGAATTCTCCTCTCCAGTACTCTGGAATTGACCGTACTGGGTAGGCTGAGGAATGTGATCCCCCTGCAGTTGTAACACACCCTCCTGTCCCCTTTCTTAAACAGAGGGACCACCACCCCGGCCGGCCAATCCAGAGGCACTGTCCCCGTCCGCCACGCCATGTTGCAGAGGCGTGTCAGCCAAGACAGTCCCACAATACCCAGAGACCTAAGGTACTCAGGACGGATTTCATCCACCCCAGGAGCCTTGCCACCGAGGAGCTTTCTAACCACCTCGGTGACTTCGGCCTGGGTAATGGATGAGTCTGCCTCTGAGTCCCCAGTCTCTGCTTCCTCTTCGGAAGACGTGACGATGGGATTGAGGAGGTCCTCGAAGTATTCCTTCCACCGCCCGGCAACATCCTCAGTCAGGGTCAACAGCGCCCCACCCGCACCGTGGTGGAGAGCTGCTTCCGCCTCCTGAGGCGTCGGATGGTTTACCAGAATTTCTTCGAGGCCGACCCCGAACTCCTCCCAGACCCGAGTTTTTGCCTCTGCAACCGCACGGGCTGCAGCATGCTTGGCCTGCCGGTACCTGTCGGCTGCCTCCAGGATCCCACCTACCAACAAAGACAAGTAGGACTCCTTCTTCAGCTTGACGGCATCCCTTACTTCTGGCGTCCACCACCGGGTTCGGGGATTGCCGCCGCGACAGGCACCAGAAACCTTGTGACCACAGCTACGAGCAGCCGCATCGACAACGGAGATGGAGAACATAGTCCACTCGGACTCCATGTCTCTAACCTCCCCCGGGATTTGGGAGAAGCTCTCCCGGAGGTGGGAGTTGAAGACCTCGCTGACAGAGGGTTCCGCCAGTCGTTCCCAGCAGACCCTCACGATACGTTTGGGCCTGCCAGGTCTGCCCGGCTTCCTCCCCTCCCAGCGGATCCAACTCACCACCAGGTGGTGATCGGTCAACAGCTCAGCCCCTCTCTTCACTCAAGTGTCCGAGACACGTGGCCGAAGGTCAGATGATACTACTACAACATCGATCATCGACCTCCGGCTCAGGGTGTCCTGGTGCCACGTGCACTTATGGACACCCTTGTGCTCGAACATGGTGTTCGTGATGGACAAACTGTGACTAGCACAGAAGTCCAACAACTGAACACCACTCGGGTTCAGATCGGGGAGGCCGTGCTTCCCGATCACCCCCCTCCAGGTCTCACTGTCACCGCCCACGTGGGCGTTGAAATCCCCCAGGAGAACAATGGAGTCCCCAGTCGGAGCACTATCTAGTACACCTCCCAGGGACTCCAAGAAGGTCGAGTACTCTGCACTGCCGCTCGGCACGTATGCCGAGACAACAGTGAGAGACCTGTCCCCGACCTGAAGGCGTAGGGACGCGACCCTCTCGTTCACCGGAGTGAACTTCAACACGTGGCGACTGAGCTGTGGAGCAATAAGCAGTGCAACCCCAGGTCTCCGCCTCTCCCCGTGGGCAACGCCAGAAAAGTGGAGTGTCCAGCCCCTCTCCAGGCGTTGGGTACCAGAGCCCAAGCTGTGCGTGGAGGTGAGCCCGACTATCTCTAGTCGGTATCTCTCAACCTCCCGCACAAGCTCAGGCTCCTTCCCCCCAGTGAGGTGACATTCCACGTCCCAGCAGCCAGGGGCTGTGAGCACAGACCGGGCCACCCGCCCTTGACCGCCACCCAGTCCTCTCTGCACCTGATCCCCATGGCCCCCTCTGCAGGTGGTGAACCCACAGGAGGGCGGGACCACGTTGCGTTTTCGGGCTGAGCCTGGCCGGGCCCCATGGGCTAAGGCCCGACCACCAGGCGCTCGTGCGCAAGCCCCAACCCCAGGCCTGGCTCCAGGGTGGGGCCCCGGCTCCGCCATACCAGGCAACATCTCGGTCCTTGATTTTTTTTACTGGTCATGGGAGCTTCTGAACTGTCCTTAGTCTGACCCGTCACCTAGGACTGGTTTGCCTTGGGAGACCCTACAAGGGGCACAAAGCCCCCGACAACATAGCTCCTAGGATCATCCAGGTACGCAAACTCCCCCACCACGATAAGGTGGCAGCTAGAGGGGGAGTGTGTATATATATATATATATATATATATATATACATACACACACACTATATATACACATTATATATATATATACACACACACACACTATATGTACACATTATATATATATATACACACACACACACTATATATACACATTATATATATATATATGTATATATATATATATACACACACACACACACTATATATATATATATATATATATATATATATATATATATATGTATGTGTATATATATATGTGTATATATATGTATGTGTATATATATATGTGTATATATATCTGCGTGACGCGCAGAACTCCTCCGCACGTCTGTCTTAATGTGCTGAAAAAGTGCTGATGTCCACGTCTTTTCACAATTCCTGTGCTAGTCAGACGACATCCTGGATCAAGACAGCATCCAGTTTAGAAATGAACGGCACATTCCACTGTTACAGGAGTTTTTGTCATGGAAAGAGGAGCATGGCGCAAAGCAACGCCGTGATGAAGCCTTCCAGGACATGTTGGGGCATGTCCAGCTCATGCACAATCACAATCGGATAATCACACGACTGAAAAGCAACCGGAATCCATCTGAAAGCCACCTGAAAGCCGTCCTGTGAGACCAACACCAATGTGGTTTTGTCCCGCGTAATGAACGGCTCCGTGGCGCGTCCCTCCGCTTTTCTTTCCATGAAAAAAACTCCTGTAACAGTGGAATGTGCCGAAAAAGCCTTCACGTTGGAAATGATCTGGTTGTTTCAGCGGGGTCTGAGCATGTCGATCGGCGCCGCGCTCTCAGCAGTTGTGGGCCGTCCTTAAAGCGGCAGTAACACTCCTTAATCTGTATAATCCCCATAAAATCATCCCTGAAAGCCATATTAATTTTCCGAACGGTGTCCACCTGGAGGTCTCTCACAGTTTCTGGAAAAAAGTTGATGCAGCAAAGCTCCAAATCATTCAGACATTTATTCGCAATAAAAAATCCGACGAGATGGGTGGACCAGTGCTCACAGGCGAATGACGCAACCGACAGGCGTGAAAAAACTCACGCATGCACATGAAGGTTCAAACTTGTCTGATGCAATCACACGTGATTCAAATCCATATGGTTTTTGAAAAAAATAAAAAGGTCCGATACTTTTCTAACAGACCTCGTGTGTATGTATGTATGTATGTATATATATATATATATATAAAGAATCTCAACATTGCAGGTAAGTGAATTTAAATATCATGGTGTGTGCTAAAATTGTATGCATATTATTTTCCCCATGCACAACAGCAAATGGGAAAAAAATAACAAGGAATATAAATTTGTTACCATAAAAGAAAAGTGATAAGATGATATGTGTCTTTTATACCACTACAAGGGCAATCAGAAGTCTTACATAGAAGATAAGCAGTGACACCAGTGTGGGCCTCAGTACTGTCACTGCTTATCTTTCAGTTCCACAGTGTGAAGCTTCTGCGAGTCACTCAGCAACTGAGGCAGACAAACACAGGTGAGGTGCTGAAAGGACAAGAGGCGAGCGCTGCCAGCCTGGTATCACCACATCCGCCTTAAAGACTCTAAAAGCTGGCCAGGTACACTTAGTGTCGCTCGTGAGTTCCACCCACCAGGACCTGCAACAGCAGAGTGACAACAAGCAGACGGGAAAAACACACACTCTTTCTCTCTCACTCAAGGCCGCCACAACAGCAATAAGAATCCTTGGTTCTCCAGTGATGTCATTAAACTGCACAACCAAGGAAGAGGCTCACAGACATTGTGACTGTGATGCACTCAAAATATGCACTTGAACAGAACAGTCACATCGATCAAAAACAAAAAAATAAAAAAGGAGCAGCATTTCACATTTGACTTTTCATTCAAAATTTGAACATTTGGACAACAAAGGATGTGTCCAGTCTGTCTGAGTCTGTCTGCTACATGTTCTAGATTGCAGCCTCTTCACACCTCAGTTCTCTGCTGTGCTTTGTAAGCTTCCACCACCCATCAGCTTCAGCGGATAGCAGGTTGCTCCATTTACTCAGGAAATAGAAGATTAGCAAACCACCCACTCCTGATTGTATCTCAGTGACAATAGTCCGGTGCTGCTCTGAACTGCCTTCTCCCACTCTCCCCAGCTTCTCCCCACCTATCAATCAGCATTTAAATCCGGTAAACCTGAGGTCCACGCTGTCGAACTGTGGTCGTCTAACAAGACAGAGGAGCTGAAAGGATGTTTCTTGTGTACAGATTGGGACATTTTTTTCCAAGATGTGACATTAACGCTACCACAGAAGTAATTGCTAGTTACATGTCCTTCTGTGTTGACTCAATCATTCCCTAAAAAATCATTAAGAAATACACAAATAATAAATTGTATATCACATGGGAAATACGGGAATCTATCAACAGGAAGAAAGCAGCTTTTGAATCAAGGGACATTGCAGGGGTCAGGGTAGCACAAAAAGACAATCAGAGATGAGAAATGTTTGACTGCAATACAAGGAGCGTGCAAAACGGGATCTCTCCAGGGCGAACAACAAGAGACTGTGGGATTTCATTTGTGGCATGACAGACATGGACACAAAAGGGAAACCTGTAATTGCCAACGATGAAATTGCAAAACCCAATGAGCTAAATGATTTTTATCTGCGTTTTGAGAGTGATAACCAGGAAGAGTGCAGGGAAATTCTAAAAGAGATTAGTTGTAATTTGCATATGGACAGAATTTTAATTAACCCATAGTCAGTCATTCAAGTTTTTAAATCAATGCATACTAACAAAGCAACAGGGCCAGACAATATGTCCGCTTTTCTTTTAAAAACATTTGCAGAGGAGCTCACTCCAGCTCAGCATCAACTCTTCCAACTCTCTATTGACACTTATTCGGTACCTGAGCTTTGGAAGAGATCAGTTATTATTCCAGTCCCCAAGAAGTCATGCCCGCAAGTGAACAATGATTTTCGGCCAGTGGCTCTAACCTCTAACGTAATGAAAGCATTGGAGAAACTGTAAAATCAGGAGCTTAGTACAGATTTACTTGGATCAGTATCAGTTTGCATACAAAAGGAAGCGGAGTACGAGTGATGCCATTTTAACTATAATGAACTTGGTTTTAAAGCATCTTGAGAGTTTCTCTGCATTTGCCAAATTAGTTTTTTATTGATTTTAGTTCTGCTTTTAATTGTATCCAGTCACATATCCTTCTTCAAAAACTGACTCAGCGGAATGTGAACCCTTTCTTAATTAAGTGGTATCACTGTTTTCTGTCAAACAGGTCACAGCAGGTGAAGTTTAATTCTGTCTTCTCTGATATTGCTTTAAGCAGCACTGGAGTCCCTCAAGGCTGTGTTAGTTCACTATTTCTATGTACATTGTATACTAATGACTGTGTCAGCTCCCAGTCAAGCCAGTATGTTGTTAAATTTTCAGATAACACTGAAATACTTACTTTGCTAACCCGTAACCAATTTAAGTAGTCACAAATCTGGTGGACAGGTTTGTAAACTGGTGTGACACCCACCAACTGCAGATTAATACCAATAAAACAGTAGAGATGTTGGTGGACCCCACGTCTTTTGGGGACTGTAGTTTGGTAGCCATACATGGACGTAACATTGAGCAGGTGGATTCATATAAATATCTGGAGGTTTACATTGACAACAACTTAAGCTGGCAAATGTCAAGTGTTTGTGCCCAAATCCACCAGCGCATGCACTTTCTGGTGTATGTAGGAATAATATGTTGAATTTCTACAGAGCAGCTATTGAGTCTGTGTTACGGTATGGTATTACCAGCAGGTTTGGTAATTTAACAGTTAAATCAAAAACTGAAATACGAAATCTGACAAAAATAGCAGGCAAAATCATTGGTGGCTGTCGAGGTGGATGATCCCATTCAGGACTGTGTGATCTCACCAGTGGCTGTAGTTCTGACAGTGACTCTGTTAAGCGTATTAAGTTTTCATACAAGAAAACCGATCAGGTGTACAGTAGGCTTCAGTCTCCCATGTGTCTCCCAGTAAACTGCAGCTGGAATTGCACTTTTTAAAAAAAATCTAAATCCTTTTTTGTGACACTCCACCCTGAAGCTATATAACTGGTGATGTGACACGACAGATACTGAAGAGCAGCAGAGTTTCTCTGGTCACAGCCATAGCAGCCTTTAACTCCTTCACAGAGTTGGCTGGAATTCTCAATGGCTTCCCTCACTAGTCTCCTTCCAGCTGTCTGTAAATAGGCTTGTCGTTCCTAAATTGTTTATGCTGTATTTTTGCTAATCAGTTGAATGAAAGCTTAGTCTACACTCCAAACACATCTTGATTGTTTCAAGTCAGTGATGGTTGTGTATAGAAGTAAAATTACAAAATGGTCCTATGGACCTGACTTTGTGGTGTGTTTAAATTTGAAGGGCATAGTTTTGCTACAGAGACCTGGATTTACATTAGTAGTTGAAAATGCGATATGGTGTATTTATATTAGATTAGACAGTAACGCTTAAAGTGAGAACACAATGAGAATTACAGCCTTAATGGTAAAACGTACTGGGAATTCCTGTCAAATATGAAACATGAATATTTTCTCTGACTACTGGAAGTCAGTGGTCTGCTGAGAAGGCTGTACTGGTCATAAATGTACATTTATTCATCGGTTATGTGGGGTTTTATTTTACAAACTGACCTGCCTGACGTAAATGCGCAGTTATTTTCACTCATTTAAACTTTTATTATTTTCCTAGGTGAAGCTGACTGACTGTTATGGGTGTCATATCTCCTTCAGGTTGGCTGTAACCCAAATGAGGATGTAGCCATCTTTGCCGTGGACTCACTGAGGCAGCTTTCTATGAAGTTCTTGGAGAAAGGAGAGCTGGCCAATTTCCGCTTCCAGAAAGACTTCCTCAGACCCTTTGAACACATCATGAAGAAGAACAGGTAGACACCGCCAGTGAAGAGAAGGATATTGGCTGTCTGTCAGTAAAAGACGGTGAATGAGGTGAGCTGTGTGTAGTATCAGTCATAAAATGTTAATACTCTCCCCTCAGATCTCCCACGATCAGAGACATGGTGATCAGGTGTGTGGCTCAGATGGTAAATTCCCAGGCAGCCAACATCCGTTCAGGTTGGAAGAACATCTTTTCAGTGTTTCACCAGGCAGCATCGGACCACGACGAGACGATAGTGGAGCTGGCCTTCCAGACTACTGGCCACATTGTCAGTGAGTGATTGTGGCTGTTTCTTTGTGGGATGGTTGTTGATCAGACATTGGTTTTATTGAGGTAGTTTAGTATGGATGAAATAATGCAACCAAAGGGCCAGAATATCTTCCAAACTTCTCATTTGATCCTGTGCCTTTAAGAATTTAGTGTAAAAATTTCTGCATTTCAAAATCCATCCATCCATTTTCTATGTCCACTCACTCCAATTAAGGTTCATGGCTGGAGCCCATCCCAGCAGTCATCGGGCGTGAGGTGGGGTGTACACCCTGGACAGGACGCCCTTCTGTTGCAGGGCCAACATTCAAATTATTATTATTTTTTTTAAGTTGCATTGTGTTGTAAAATGGAAACTGGACTTTGGCATTTGTGGTGCTTTGCCTTTGTTCCCCTGCAGCATTGCTGCGCAGCGAGTGCAGTAGGTGCGAGTTTTGTAGTGGAGACTCGGGCCGTTTTCCCCCTGAAAATTTTTAAATTTATAACTCTCTGAAACACTGTTGCCTGCATTTTGAGGGCAAAGGTTTGTGAAGTAGTATTAATATGCTGCATAACTATACAGTCAGGTAACAGCTCAGAAAAATGGTTTTAATAACACTGACCCAAATTGATATCAAATCAAAATAATCAATTCTGAATCTTAAGAATCAGAATCGAATCGACTTTTGAAATTTAAATTGATACCCAGCCCTACTATAAACCCACTTTCTCTCCTTTTTTTTTCCATCTTTCCTTTTGAGCACAGTGGATCAGTGGTTACAACTCTTGCCTCACAGCAAGACGTTATGGGGTTCAATTTCACCCATGTTCAGTTCCTTTCTGTGTGAACTTTCTGTGTTCTCCCCATTTCTGTGTGGGTTTTCTCTGAGTAATCCAGTTTCTTCCCACTATCAAAAACATGCACATCACTGCCCACTGCTGCTAGTGGTTGGATTGTGTCTAACTGTAATTGGGATGGATTAAATGCAGAGGACAAACTTCATTGTATGTACAGTGACAATAAAGGCTCTTCTTCTTCTTCTTCTTCTCCTCCTCCTTTAGTGAACACTTTCCAGCAGCACTTTGCGGCAGCTATCGACTCTTTCCAGGATGCAGTCAAGTGCCTGTCAGAGTTTGTGTGTAATGCAGCCTTCCCTGACACCAGCATGGAAGCCATCAGACTCATACGTCACTGTGCCAGATACGTGTCTGAAAGGCCGCAGGTGGGAGCAGTTCAAGTGTGACACTGCTGGTTTATTTCATTGGATTGTATGGTTTCTTTCCAGTGTCTTGCGTAATGTTTTAATTGCTTTTTTTGCCGACCTGTGCAGGCTCTGAGAGAATACACCAGTGATGACATGAATGTTGCCCCTGGTGATAGGGTGTGGGTTCGTGGTTGGTTTCCCATCCTGTTTGAGCTCTCCTGTATCATCAACCGCTGCAAGTTGGATGTCCGGACCAGGTAGCAAAAACTATTCCAGCAGCTTTGGTGGTGTCTCTCATTGGGACTTGGGGACTTCTAATCTGTATGTGGCACAGATTTTCCTGTGCATGATTCCTAACACTTGGTTGTGCCTCTCAATGTACGCTGTCCCAGCTTGCATCTCTGATCCTGTTACTATGTGCTGGACTGTCTCTCGGGCACATTTGCAACTTGGGTTCTGTCTGCCGTGGTGGACTCCTGTCTCTGTGGATCTGCTGCTGAGAGCCTGTTCTTGTGCAGCCATGATTAGAGCCTCTGTGCTGTCCTTTTGGCCAGTGTCGCAGACTGAAGGGTCCGCCCCTAAAAATTGGTCCGCCCTGCCTCCACTGCGCATATGTCATTTCAGAGCTCAGCAGCTCGTCTGAGACAGTCTCTAAACCCAAAGTTATCAGGTGGATTAATGGGATTATTAACAAGGTAAAACCTCTTAAATCATTCTAAAGTCAGAATGATTTAAGCAGAAGCGAGGCTGTTTTAAGTAGAAAAGAGGCAATACTTTGTGACGCTTTGAAATGACCGACGCGCAGTGAACGCATCAGCTAGCAGCGTGTGTGCTGCGGTGCATCAGCTAGCATATATACATAAATTATGAAGTAGTACAAACAGTATGGCACTCTGGTTAATCTGTGTGGAACAGACAGTTCTCAAAAACTGAGTGACTGTGCAAGAAGGAGAAGAGTGAGGAAAGCCACCAAGACACTTAGCCAACCCAGAAGTTGTTACAGGTTTCTGTGGCCGTGATTGGAGAAATTGTGCACAGTGCAAGTTTTGCATTTTGCATCACCAGTTATACAGCTTCATGATGAAGTGGTACAGAGGTGGATTTTCACAAAAAAAAAAAAAAAAGACCTGAAAGTTCATTTACATTTTGCCAAAAGGTACATCTGAGATGCAAACCTAGATTTGATGTTTTGGTGAAAGAAAATCCTTTTTCGTAATTTATGTAAATAAATTCCAAGACATATTCAGTGACTTGGAAATTTTCATGTATCCATCCCGTGACTCGTCTGAAGAAAACTGACAATAAAGCTGATTATTTACAGGTATTATACCAAAGCAGCTCATTACTTACGCAACCATGATCTTGGCTTTTATTTTTTTTTATGAACTTATAACAAGTTGTAGAGATTTACTTTCAGTTTGAGTTTTAGGAACATAATTTTCCAATTTTTTATATTGAGAAGCCTGATTTACTTTTTGTATTTGAAATGCCATAAACAAATTAAAATGCGTGAAATACCAAGGAGCCAAATACTTTTGCAAGCCACTCTGTGTGTGTGTGTGTGTGTGTGTGTGTGTGTGTGTGTGTGTGTGTGTGTGTGTGTGTGTGTGTGTGTGTGTGTGTGTGTGTGTGTGTGTGTGTGTGTGTGTGTGTGTGTGTGTGTGTGTGTGTGTGTGTGGTCAGCTGTATTTATGCTTTTTCTGATGGACATAACTTTTTCGGGACCATTTTGTTGCTTGATGGCTTTGCTTCATGAGAAAGTTTTAAATTTCAGCTGTAGTTTCTCAGAAGCCACGTGGGACAAATGACTCTCCCATGACTGCATATGACTGCTGGTGCCCCATACACAAGTTGCACTGTGACAGCTATGACTTTGTCCAGTCACAGCTACAGAAGCCTAGAATGCCTTCAGAGTTGTCTGTCTTGGTGGCTTCCCTGACTATTCTTCTTCTTGCACGGTTGTTAATTGCATTTATATAGCGCTTTTCCATCTGCATCAGACACTCAAAGCGCTTTACAAATAATGCCTCACATTTACCCCGATGTCCAGGTGCTGCCATACAAGGCACTCACTACACACCGGGAGCAACTAGGGGATTAAAGACCTTGCCCAAGGGCCTTTAGTGATTTTCCAGTCAGGCTGGGATTTGAACCGAGGATCCGAGGCAGCACCCTCACATCGGGGTGAATGTAAGGCATTATTTATAAAGCGCTTTGAGTGTCTTTGAGCGTCTATATAAATGCAGTCCATTTACCATTTTCACTAGACCATCACCGCTCTATTTTTTGTGAACTGCCTCCTCCATATAGATTTACCATACAGCACCAAACTGATGTATATCTATGGATACATATATTTTTATGAGATGATAGAAAAGCTGCTCAGTGGGACCCAAAGAGATTTGAGGAGGTTGTAAAGACTAAACAAGGACATGCGAAGTACAACCCCTGGCAAAAATTATGGAATCACCAGCCTCGGAGGATGTTCATTCAGTTGTTTAATTTTGTAGAAAAAAAAGCAGATCACAGACATGACACAAAACTAAAGTCGTTTCAAATGGCAACTTTCTGGCTTTAAGAAACACAATAAGAAATCAGGAAAAAAAATTGTGGCAGTCAGTAATGGTTACTTTTTTAGACCAAGCAGAGGGAAAAAAAATATGGAATTACTCAATTCTGAGGAAAAAATTATGGAATCATGAAAAACAAAAGAACGCTCCAACACATCACTGGTATTTTGTTGCACCACCTCTGGCTTTTATAACAGCTGCAGTCTTTGAGGCATGGACAAACAGACTATTTGCAGGCCATGACATTGACCCTATGTGTCTTTTTGCAAGGAATGTTTTCACAGTTTTTGCTCTATGGCAAGATCCATTATCATCTTGAAAAATGATTTCATCATCCCCAAACATCCTTTCAATTGATGGGATAAGAAAAGTGTCCAAAATATCAACGTAAACGTGTGCATTTATTGATGATGTAATGACAGCCATCTCCCCAGTGCCTTTACCTGACATGCAGCCCCATATCATCAATGACTGTGGAAATTTACATGTTCTCTTCAGGCAGTCATCTTTATAAATCTCATTGGAACGGCACCAAACAAAAGTTCCAGCATCATCACCTTGCCCAATGCAGATTTGAGATTCATCACTGAATATGACTTTCATCCAGTCATCCACAGTCCACGATTGCTTTTCCTTAGCCCATTGTAACCTTGTTTTTTTCTGTTTAGGTGTTAATGATGGCTTTCGTTTAGCTTTTCTGTATGTAAATCCCATTTCCTTTAGGCGGTTTCTTATAGTTCGGTCACAGACGTTGACTCCAGTTTCCTCCCATTCGTTCCTCATTTGTTTTGTTGTGCATTTTCGATTTTTGAGACATATTGCTTTAAGTTTTCTGTCTTGATGCTTTGATGTCTTCCTTGGTCTACCAGTATGTTTGCCTTTAACAACCTTCCCATGTTGTTTGTATTTGGTCCAGAGTTTAGACACAGCTGACTGTGAACAACCAACATCTTTTGCAACATTGCGTGATGATTTACCCTTTTTTAAGAGTTTGATAATCCTCTCCTTTGTTTCAATTGACATCTCTCGTGTTGGAGCCGTGATTCATGTCAGTCTACTTGGTGCAACAGCTCTCCAAGGTGTGATCACTCCTTTTTAGATGCAGACTAACGAGCAGATCTGATTTGATGCAGGTGTTAGTTTTGGGGATGAAAATTTACAGGGTGATTCCATAATTTATTCCTCAGAATTGAGTGAGTCCATATTTTTTCCCTCTGCTTGGTCTAAAAAAGTAACAGTTACTGACTGCCACAATTTTTTTTCTTGATTTCTTATAGTGTTTCTTAAAGCCAGAAAGTTGCCATTTGATCTGCTTTTTTTCTACAAAATGAAATAACTAAATGAACATCCTCCGAGGCCGGTGATTCCATAATTATTGCCAGGGGTTGTATTAGACAACATTTCGTAGAACGAAATGCAAACATTTGTGGATTGACGTATGATTTCAGCATTCTCTTTGTGCATTTTTTTGTTACTTTTGATGATAAATGGACATTTGTACAAGCTGAATGGGCATTCAGTATTATATTAATGGGGGGGAAAACGTGTTTTTTTTTCATGTTTTTGTCATTTTCAGTCAGGCCTTCTTGCTTGCTAACCTGTAGAACCTACAGGAAGTGAATGTAACCGCATGTAATGGTGTTTGACTCCCAACCAGGCAGATGGTTTCAGGCGAGCATGCATGAATCAGACACCTTGTTTGTACGGTGCTGAGGGCAAATCAGGTCCTCTGCTGTCTGCTTTGCCTCCCTTCTGGGAATAAAAGCATGTTCTTGTCATGCCAATTATAATAATCTGAGACTAAATGTTGAAATGGCCTCTAGTTTGCTTATACAACAAACACGTATTGAAATATTTTTCAAAATGACTCATTTTTTTTGAGACATTGTTCTGAAGTGCTGCATGTCTGAAATGGATTTGTCACAAGCAGGATAAATAAGAGCCTCAGAAAACAGTGTTTACTGAATAACCTTTTAGTGTTGGCATGACTTCCTGGATACGACACAGTTCAGTGTTGACCATGGCCAGTGCTGACTGTAGGGGTGCTTTTTTTTTAAGTTGCTTGACAGACGCGTAACTGTCTTTAATCCTGACAGAGGTCTGACGGTCATGTTTGAGATCATGAAGAGTTATGGCCACACCTTTGAGAAGCATTGGTGGCACGATCTCTTCAGGATCGTCTTCCGCATCTTCGACAACATGAAACTTCCTGAACAGCAAACAGAGGTCAGAGGTCACTAAATGATCCAGAAACGTGAATTCAAGGAATATGAAAAAAAATATGACTTTAATCACATTGGCTGATGTGTGTTGTTTTGATTGACAGAAAACAGAGTGGATGACAACAACTTGTAACCACGCACTGTATGCCATCTGTGACGTCTTCACCCAGTTTTATGAGCCTCTCAGTGAAATCCTGCTTTCAGACATATTCACACAGCTGCAGTGGTGTGTCAGACAGGGTGGGTGTCTAAAAAATATAGTATGAATGGGTAAAAACTGAATATTCACTCTGGTGATCTTCACAGGTTCAAGTGTTTGCACCTGATCTGAACCACATCTGCAGAACACAGTCTGAACCCTGAAGGCACGAGTTGATTTTTCAGTCAAGGATAAAATTTGATTGCCATAAAATGGATAGGAATGGATAGGAAGATAATCCGACCTCATCTAGATCAGACTAAAATATAGCGAAAATCTGCATCATGAGAGCACGCTTATGCATCACCAGGTTCCAGACTGTCCCAACTTTTTCTGATTTGGGGTTGTATTGCAAGAACTTGTTTTTTTCTTTTTTGATAGAACATGGCTACAAATTAGGTCAAACTTTTATCGGTAAGAGTTCAAATTGCTCCACAGATGTTCATGTTGGAGACTCTGTTATTGATGACACAGTTACTGATCAGTGCATTCTACAGTCTCTTGTTATTTTATGTCTCACATGAGTTTGTGTCGCATCTCAAACACATGGAATCAAACTAATACAGAAATCCTCCATGACATCAGCTGTTGTGGACATGTTTGATCTCTGCCGTTATCATGTCCTTCTCAACTGGTCAAAGTTGCTTAAGTAACAGTTTATGTTTTGTCACTATTAACCAGTACAAATAAAATTGAATGGTTTTAGCCTGTATCATACTGTTCTCTGAAGCCATTACTTTTCCTCCCCAGACAACGAGCAGCTGGCTCGGTCGGGTACCAACTGTCTGGAGAACCTGGTGATTCTGAATGGAGAGAAGTTCAGCAACAAAGTCTGGAACGTTACCTGCTCCTGCATGCTGGAGATTTCCAAACTACCAGCCCTCATGCGTATGTGGTCTTTTTCCATCAGAAGTATATTCTGGTCCCTTTTACTTGATTCAGCTCATAAATATCATAATAGCGTTTCATGACATTCATTCAGTGTAACATGCACATGCACAACCATTTCTAGAAAATCAAAAATGTTTTCATGCTTGAAAGAAAAAAATTCCAGCTGTGATTCTCTGCAGCGTTGAGAGTAGCTGAGGTTCCAATCAGTTTGAGTTGATCCAAGTTAAACGACAGTATAAAAGTATATTTATGCTTTGTGGGTTTTTTTTTTCGACACTGCCTGTGCATTAGTTGTAAATGACTAAACTCAGGCTGATGCCACTAATTATCCCCCACTGGCCGAAGGCAAATTATGTCCTGGTGATTTCTGTCCATCCGTCCATCCCAGAAAGGGTATAAGCATTCTGAGATCAACTCCTCTCACACTTTCAGGAGGAATTTTGTAAAACTTGGTACAAGTGCTCGGACAAGTTGTAGGTTGGTAATATGCATATTCTCATATCGTTCGAGTTGGGCCCATTTTACAAGAGTTATGGGCCTTGATTAACAAATCTAGGCTCCATCAGCTTAATGAAAGCAACTCCTCACATTTTTAGTAGGAATTTTGAGAAACTTGGTACAATTCCTTGTTATAGGTTGGTAATATGCATATTGTAATATTGTACAAGATTGACACATTTTGGCAGAGTTATGGCCCTTGATTAACAAACCTAGGCACTGCCAGGTTCATGAGTTGGTGTCTGTATTCTGAAATCAACCATCTTTTACATTGAAATGTTAGCAGAATGTAGCAAACACTTGTACCAAAGTAGCATTTGCCAGCAAGGATATTGTGCTCTCAGAGCACGCTTGTATTTGTATTTTATGAGGTCATTCTTATCATTTTTAAAGTTTGAATCAGTAAAATGTCCTATACAGCTGATATTCAAAATAAAAAATGTACTGCTGTAAATTAATGCACGTTGCTTTAATGCTAGCAATAAATCGTGCACATGGGGCGGTCTGTAATGAAATTGAGGAATTATATCTTGTGTATAGTAATGGTGATTTTGTCTTCATGCTGTGGTTGGATAGTCAATATAATCGCTCATACCTGATCTGCCACTCTGTTTTCTTTTTTCTGTATTTTTTATTATACATCAGTTTGTTGACATGGCGACCAGCTGGACAGGAAGAGGAATCGACTGATGGGAAGCATTTTGTAAGAAAATAAGCAAACTCTTGTTTACAACAGCAATTTTTTCCCCCCCCTTTGTTTGTTTTTTTTTCAACAGCAGGTTTTTCAAGGCTTGATATGCAAAAAAATGCTTTTTGCCACTGTCATGCACTTACTAGATGCAAGTACAAAATTGTTTCTAGTGTGGATATAAGTGGAATAAATCTCATTATACCGCAATAAAATAATTATTATATTGTTGTTATATATTTATTTTTAGGAGAGCTACAGTACATAATGACAGCAATTCCTAATTGGTGAAGAAATTGGTTATTTTACTGATGCTGTATCCCATCTCATTCCTCTTCTGTGAATGATCGTATTTGATTCTGAATGTTTTCAGGATGCTGACTTTGACAACCAATCCCAGAGCAGCTACGACAGAGCTCTGTCTGAGAGAGGACACAGTCAGATGTCCAGTGACGACACCTGGAAGGGACGACCTCATGCTCGTGAGTGCACAGTGTGATAAAGAAGAGACCCAATTATAGCCAGAGCAAATTTAATTTCTACCTGCATATCCATTAAACTGTAAATGCCAGTTTGAAAAATTCAAAATAGAAGGGCACTCTGTAAAGCACATAGCTGCTCCAAAGTCCCACCGTACCTTTTAATTTAAATTTAGCCTGAAACCAAACATTCAGTTCTTCACACATTCTATAATGCTATCAGTGCGGTAAGTGCCTAAATAAAGCTATAATGTGTTGCATCTGTGGCTGACATATCAGCTAGCCAGCATAAACAGATGTATGTAGATGAAAACAGTCTCCATGTTTGAGGTAAAATTAAAAGAAAAACCCAGGCACATTGCATAGTAATATTTATTCACAGGACTTATGTATACATTTTTGAAAAGTATAACATCTGTCTGACAATACATTTTTGACCACTGCATCCCAGTTATCTGTTACACAGATGAGTACTTTGAAAAGTTAATTTATTCAAATTTATTAAAAGTTGATTTATTATTTACTTTATACAGTTACTCTATGCAGTTACATTGTAATGTAACTAATAAAATAACTAGTAATCTAACTTGGTTATTTTTAAGATTAAGTAATCAGCAAAGTAACTGTTAGTTGCTTTGCTGATTATTCAATCTTAAGAATAACCGTTAGATTACTAGCTACCTTATTAGTTACATTATTTATTAGTTACAAGTTGTCGGCAGCTGCAAATAAAGTAACTGCATAAAGCTGCTAATGAAGTAACTGTATTAACTAACTAATAAACTTTTCAAAGTAACTGTGGCAACACTGGTCATAGGATACATATGCATGATTTTTCTCACAAAGATAGATGCATGAATTGATCTTAACTGTTAATCTTTGATCCTATGTGAGGACCTTTAATCTTTACTCTGTCCTCTGATTGTGAACATTGATATATGATCCTGATTACTGATCTGTGGTCCTGATCACAGTAGTTTGATACTGATTGGGGCCTGTGAATGTACTTGGTCTTTGCTGGAAATGGTTAGTCTTTGATCCTTTATGCTTAGCTTTGATTCTCATTCAAATTTGTCCGTGATTGCTGAGGTTTGCTCACTGATATTTCATCTATCTCCTGATCTGGATCCACACCAAAATGTAACAGGTTCTTCCTTGGCCAATGCCCCGCCCCACCCCTCCACCAAGTTTCATTAAAAGTGGTTCATTAGTTTTTGCACAGTACTCCTAAAAGTCAAATATTACAATGAAAACATGACTGTGTTGGTGTACTTAATAGGTTTTTAGCAGATTTGTCATTAACTGTTAACAGAATCACTATTCTATTTTTTTCTCCGGCAGCTCTATGCTAGAAGGATTTGTACAGATTCCTCGTGCATGAAGCCTGCTGAAATTCTGTTTTGTGTTTCTGTGTACCTACAGGAGTTTCTGACCAGAAGCTCTTTGCAGGACTGCTGATTAAATGTGTGGTGCAGCTTGAACTAATACAGACTATAGACAACATTGTTTTCTATCCTGCAACCAGCAAGAAGGAGGACGCTGAGAACATGGCTGCTGCCCAGGTTGGTCACAACAGGGTACATGAGACGCTGTCAAAAACATACATTGTGTTTAGGCCATGTGCTTGTTCTGTACAGACCTTCAAAGTCTGACAAGGGCATTTTCGTGTGTTGACCGGTCACATTTTATTTATATGGTACATTTCATTGCTCCATGAGGGAACTATATGCTTAACACTAGCAAACAACAACATAAACCGCTTGTAAGCACAATACACGTACACAGAGAGGAGCACAAAATAGTAGTAAATCTATACATGTCTTAAGGCCCATTGGGCTGGTGCTTGTCCTCCAAAAGCCTAGCATAAATCGTATGAAAGAGGTCAAATTGGCTGCAGAATTTATGTATTTAGTTTTTATAAAATTGTATCATCTAACTTGACAAGGCTTCCAGTTATTGTTGGAGAGCGATAACCACCAGGTCAGTGGGCCACTCTTTCTGGTAGACCACACCTCCCTCTGGTGGTCACAGTCAAAAAGCATTTGTCACCAGTCTGTTACAACTGACTCCCTCGGTGGAGATCACACAGACTAAAAGCGAGTCTATCACCAAACATATTTGCCAACTTTGATGAAGGCACGGATTTCTAAATCTGAAAATCCAGTGTTGATTGGTTGAGAGCTCTTCCATCAACATTATGATGCAATTGCGCTACAAGACAGCAGCATGCTCAGGTGGTCTCAGTTCAAAGGCATGTTAGACACTAGTCTGTTGTGTCTACATCCTGTGGTGACCATCTCACGTCCTGGGGTGAGTCTGTGCTAAAAGTACTAAATCTTCTGGGCGTGTTGTACACTGATCTTTCTGGTGCATATCTCATGTTCTGCCAAATGGTAAACAAAAGGCGATTGGGGACAAAGTGTCCAGTTTCAAAAAACATAAAAATCATTGACATTTATGTTGCCAGATGTTTTTAAAAATACCCTAATTATTATTTTTGGCCACACAGCTAAATATGAACTGTGGTTAATTTGGTAGCTAATCCTTGCTGTCTCATTCCATGTGGCCATTTCCTTTGTCCTTCTGTCAGCGTGATACTCTGGAAGAATCTGAGGTTGAACGAGGAGAGTCTGGTGCAGATCAGGGTATGTACAGATATTTAGCCTCGGTGCATCTCTTCAAGCTACTGGATTGTTTGCTGGAGTCACACACCTTTGCCAAGGACTTCAACTCCAACAACGAACAGAGGACGGCACTCTGGAGGGCAGGTAACCAGAAAGGGCAGAGTCTGTTTTTGTTGTTGTTGTCTCTCTCTTTCTCTCTGTGTCTCTCTCTCTCTGTCTCTGCCCATGGAATCCTAAGAACTAATTCTAAGGACTATTTTTTTTATTATTATTATTAATGGATTAGATGTTTGGTCCCTAAAAATATATGAAAATTGACATGCAGAACCCAAAGATAATTGTTTGACTGTCAAAGCAAAGTAGACAAAGAAACCAAAAATTAACTGATTATCAAAATAGTTTGGTTAATTTAATAGTCAAAGAATAATTGACTGTAGCATCTCTAAATGAGATGCAATGTCCTGTAGCTCACAATGGGAAAACATAGTTGTCCTTGTATGTGTGTTTGGGGTGGGGCTGTTGGTAGTGTGCCTTAATTGAGAGAGTGGCCACATGATGAATAAAAAAAAAAAAAAAAGTCACATGACTCATGGTGCCATCTTGGTTCCAAAATAGTTAATCTATCTGCATATAAATCCAGCTATTTTATTTATTTATTGGCTGAAAATGCTGGGTTGCTGTGCATTTGGAGGCACAGATAGACACAACAAGGGCCTCAGGATGTACACATTCCCTTCAGATCCAAACAGAATAAAAATTTGGGAAAATAGTCAGCTGTGTGGGATGGAAGCGACTTCGTCAAAGTTTTGAGAGGTAAATTTGTTGTTCAGTCCCATGTACAGTAAAACTCACCTAAAACATCATTGTATAAACCAGATATTCACATTCACTGGACAAAAAAGTCCCAAAGTTTTTGTATTGTTTTCCATGTAATAAACACCGTGTATAACGCATTTTGTATAATGGATTTTTCGCTCACATCGGATAAAATATCCCGTCCGAACGCAATGTATTTCTATTAAAAAACCCGAGCAGTCTGGACGTGCACATGTAACAGAGGTACAAATTAAAGTTCAATGCTGACACTCGCCAATTTCAGTAAGGTGGGACCGGTGTCATTTCTGTGATTAAAAGTTCGACCGTTTATGTTTTTCACACTGTGCTCAGACTCGAACCCGCATCCTGACGTGCACCTGTTAAATCACACTTTTTCTGCTTTCACTCCTTCGTCTCCCATCATATTTTAATAGTTTTTACAGTGCGCATGCTGATTACAAATGGATCAGAAAAGTCTGCAACTTTACAGCACAAAGTCGGTAAAAGAAGAAATTGTAACACTTACCTTTGATCTGGAGGTGATGATTGTAGAAAGAAAAGCTTGTTGAGGAACAAATTAGTCCCAAATAAAGCTTAATCCAGAGACTGAGAACTTTAAAGGTGTTTACAGGTGCAACTCAAATACCCGGTAAATCTTTTTGGATTGATCTTATCATTCTTATTCTAAAGGATTGACACATTTGGCACATTTATTTTTGACACTGTAGGCCATAATTATCTAAATTAAAATAAAAAAATCCTTGAAACTTTCGAATTTATATGTAATGAGTCTAGAATATTTAAATCTTCACTTTTTGAAATGACAAACAAAATATTGAGCTTTTTCATGATATTGTAGTTTTTTTTACATGCATCTGCATGTATGTAGTCATTGTAATAAGTGCAACAGAATGTTATGTTGCCCTTCTAAACTGAACTGGAAAATCTTGAACTGCAGGATGTTTTCTTTGACCTCCAAATAATCAGCTCAGTCATGAATATTCTGATCCGTCTGAAGTAACAGTTGGGTTGCAACACAGAAACTGTATTCAAGGTCTTTGTGCCCATTCATAAATTAGATTCTACTGATGTTCTTTAGCAAGTTGCATGTCAATAAGATGTTTGTTTTTCTGTCCTCAGGCTTTAAAGGAAAATCGAAGCCTAACTTACTGAAGCAGGAGACCAGCAGTCTGGCCTGCAGCCTCAGGATTTTGTTTAGGATGTACTCTGACCCTCAGCTGCAAGACTCTTGGCCTGACATCCAGACACGCCTTCTGCTGTGAGTATAAATTGTGATCATGAATCTGTCTTTGTGCCTTTTCACAGTGAAATAGTGTAACTGTTGATGCAACAGAGAAATGGTTGCACAGTATGCACAGTTTCTCCAGTCACAGATGCAAAGGCCTGTAAATCCTTAGGACTCGTGGTGGTTGCCCTCACTTATCTCATTTTACACAATCACTGGTCCAATCCCAGTATCCACCATAAACCCGAACCCCTGAACCATCACTAACTTTTAAACGGCATCGTCTGGAATGTTTGAAGCTGCAAGTGTTCAAAATGCTATAAACAGGAACGGAACAAAACACATTACCTCAACACCATCATGGTGCTCACTGTCAGAGTTCTATTTGTGAGATTTATGCATTGTAATTGAATATAAGATTTTCAACTGTTTTGTTTGCAATTTCAACAAAAATTAATAAACTTAATTCAAGGTATATTTGTTGGATAAACTGGTTCATATAAATTTGAAACAAATTGGGTTTATTTATGATAAATACATGGGTCTGGTTATTAGGTATTTAAAACAAGTTGCTTGGCAGACATAAAAACCTCACATTAAATGTATACTGTAGGACCACTGAGCTTTTTTTTTATTTTTATTTTTTTATGATTTGAATTTTAATGACTTTTTACAAAAACAAACATTGTCAGATATGCAAACAGCGGGGGGAGTCATCAGACGCTCAAAGCACTTAACAGTTCACCCCAATGTCAGGGTGCTGCCATACAAGGCGCTTACTACACACCTGAAGCAATTAGGGGATTAAGACCCTTAGTGATTTTCTGGTCAGGCCAGGATTTGAGCCAATGATCCTCTGGTCTCAAGCCCCCCTAGTGGCCGGTGATCACCTTATTATTTCTTCTGTTTTTGTTTTTGCTTAATGCTGACAATTATACTGTATTTGTTGTATTTCTGATGCCTGGTTCTGTTTTTTATCTCTGTTTGAGGTGCACTTCCACCCAGAGATGGGTGTGGTGTCTTTCTGTAACCCTCCAGTCCTGTGCACTGGCAAAATTTCCTGTATATTCATTTTGTAAATTTTTTTGTAAATTGGGTAGCATGGCCCAAGCAGAGGGTCACCCCTTTGAGTCTGGTGTGCTTGAGGCATGGAGCTGTATATAAGAACTAGAGAGCGCACTCACAATGCTGCACACTAAACAAAAATGTCCCTTCATGGACAGCGACATGACGTCTCCTAACCGGGCAAAATGTTGATGAAGTACCCGGATGTTAATGCATTTTCAGTGGGGATTCGCAACTGAACACATTCACACTCGTATTTTGCTCTTAAAATATGTGTTAAAATGCCATTTTGACCTGGATATCGAGCCAGTAAAATTAAATTACATTAAATTATGTCAGGAAAGTATTAAACTTACTCTGACACACACACATTCCCAAATATTAGTGTTGAAAGTTACACTGAACTGTGCTGTTCAAGCTGCTGAACTGAGGCGTCCTGCTGCAGCTGCTGCTGTGTTCAACGCAGCACGGCTCCTAAAACCATTACAATATATTTATTACCTCCGCCAAGGAGGTTATGTTTTCGGTCGCATTTGTTTGTTTGTCTGTCAGCAGGATAACTCAAAAAGTTTTGAACGGATTTTGATGAAATTTTGTGGAGTGGTTGGAAATGACAAGAGGAACAAGTGATTAAATTTTAGTGGTGATCCGGATGGATCCGGATCCCAATGCTAACGCGTTAGCATGTCTATGGCATTTTCAATGTTAAAAGTTAACATTAAGTAGTTGCAGCTGTCATCACGTTCGGGTGCATTTGTTTTCAAATTGTAATATTTCTTAAATTTATTTTTGTTTATATATTATTAATCTAATGATTATTATATATAATTTTAGAGAAAGAGACAAAAAGAAATAGATCACTGTGCCAAGGAGGGAATCTCTTTAGGGTTAGTGACCCTATGGCCTTGTTTAGAGAAGTATTTCATAGATGTTAAAACATTCATATATTTGCAGTTTAGTTGAATAATAAATTGAATTTTGTCTCTTATTTGTTTTTGTCTATAAGCACATGCAATATCAATGTCAGTGCTCAGATGACAGTAGTTTCTGGGAAAGGTACAAGTTGCAATAAAACGTGATGCCAAGCGCTAAGGATACATGCTATCCAGTCACAGCTGATGAAACTTTTTTTACTACTGAGCAAACATCATTGTTAGACTTTTTAGGTTCAATGATTCCATGGCGTGTAGATGTTATGGCGTCAGTGACCCCATGGCCTTGGCGGAGGTTTGCACTCTCTGAGTGCTTCTAGTATATATTATATTATTACACAATTATCCTTTATTGACCGAGTTTCATTCATGAAGTCAGTGGTGTGGGTACACATCTCTATGTGTGGGTGTGACTGTGAGCGGCACAGTGCGGGTCATCATAATCTCATTATTTTAAGGTGCAAATTTTTTTAAAAATCCCCAGTCTTGTCGAACAATTTTAATCACTAACGACAAGTATTTTAACTAGACATTGGTCTAGCAGTGGAAAATATTAACTAGACATAAGTGAAAAGTTAATGGTCCGTGTCATCATTCAAATATCACGGACAAAGTGACAAGAATAACCAAAACCACTTACTTATGGAAGGAAATATTGTCTCCCTTGTTCCACCGTTTGTGGCTTTGCCAACATGCGCAGCTTTCTAGCATATTCCACCTGTTTCTTGACGAGACTAAGTGAACTTCTATGCATGCAAATCACTAACTTGCCCGGAATTAAAATGGCAATCATGTCTCCTTGTCGGCACGCTTCTCAGCGCTACTGTGCTCTCTAGTTCTTATATACAGCTCCATGGCTTGAAATCATCAGAGGGAGTTTTTCCCTTACCACTGTCACCTGTGTGCTTGCTCTGTGGGTTGGTAAGGTTAGACCTTTACTTGTTTGAAGCGCCTTGAAGCAACTTTGTTGTGATTTTGCACTTTATCAATAAAAATGAGATGAAAGTCCAATGCTTAACCACTAGACCATCACCTCCCCCAAAAACAAAGCAAAAATCAAAAGCAAACAAACAGTCTTACCACCTTACCTACCCCATTGATACTGGCAAGATAGGTGTCCCACTTCAAATGGAAGTTGGCCTTCTGATCCAGGAGTATAAATGAGAGGCTGTCTAATGCAGCTACTTTAACAAACTCCCTGTGCCACAAAGCAACCGATGGAGCAGAAGGAGATTTCCAGTGTGAAGCGATAAGCTTATATCCCACCGGCTACTAAGCTTTTTATGATTTGGGGCTTAAAAAGAATTTTCTATGGCACCACTATAAATTTATTTATTAGCCTTTAAATTGGGGATTCATAATATGACATTGCTAACAAGATCAAAATTCACGTTTTCTAGAAAAAAATGTATAAAAAGTTCCCCTGAAGGGTAAAATATCAAAACAACAGATGGACTTGAACTACTTGCAGTAGCGATGGTTGAGACCCATGCAGTCTGATAGTGATGTCATAGATCATGTGGGGGGTTCCCCAGACTTTGCTTGAGAGGTTATGGGAAGGACACAGTGACAGGCAATCAGAGTAGAGAGGCACTGTGATGTCACTGGCTGGTCTCTCTCTGGTTGCTTATCCAACATGGCAGAAAATGCGACAAAACCACTCAGTTTCTGTATAAGTGTCACTTGTTTCTCATATATTATGTAAAAGCTAGTGAGAAATAAACACTTAGAAAACTAAAAGCACTATTCTTGTTAAAAGATAACACCGCTGAAGTGATTTACAAGACATCTTATGGATGTCAGCATGAGCACTATGTGTGCATGCATCACCCACGGTCAAAGGTAACTTTCAGTCTTTTCAAAAGGTCCGCGCAGATAAGTATGTTATCTTCATTAAAATGAGCTGTAATTTTACAAGATGTTTCTAAAGTCTACATTATAATGTTTGGTTTTCAGTAGAAACTAAATTTTGTCAGTTTAGTTTGGGTGGCCCTATGCTTTTAAGCAGGGGTGCCCACGTTTTTTCTTCTTGTGAGCTACTTTTAAAATGACCAAGTCGGAATGATCTACCTACAGTACATTACAAATGGGTTGAGCCAGATGCTCATTTCACACGAGTATCCAGTATGGTTTAAGCATTTTGACGAGTACGAGCATGATATGAGTAAAACTCATCAATATCTGTGCTCGTGCTGAAGGAAAATCCTCATTGGCTAACTGACTGTCTTCACGCTCTGGGATTGGCTAGTCATACACAGCGCCTGCCCCTCCCTACACAGACACGTCTCTGCAGCCTCTTGCACACACACAGACAGGGACTGAGCTCTCTGTGCTTGACTCTGTCTCACGTTGCTCTCTCAGTACTCCTTAAGTTTTCTTCAGCTCACCTCTTTTTCAGTTTGTATGATATTTAAAGTTACTTGGTGAACTTATTTTGTAACGTACGGGGTGCATTTGACAAGACAGAGCAGAAAACGGGTCGTGTCGCGCCGGTCAATGTCTCTACTCTGGTTGGGGTTTTTTTTTTTTTACCATTTGTTTGCTCTTTGTTTTGCTGGTGATATAAAGTCAGTTGGAAAACTTTGCTCCTACTGAACGCGGTGCTTTTGAGAAGAATACAGTGAACAAGGCTGACATTATTTTCCTGTTTGCCATCACTGGATGTTTGCATGAATCACAAAGTTCACACAGATCATTAAAAAATAAACAGTCTTACAGACCACTTACACACATACACACATATTGCTGAACACACAAAGTGGCCAATATTAATATTTTTATTGAATGTGGCTGCATGCAGTATCTGACACTTTCTCACTGCAGTTCATAAAAATAAATTGGTAAGTAGAGCAACCTCTCTCTTTCTCCTTCTCACACAGTCACACAGACACACATGCACACACAGACAGTCATACACACAGAGACAGTCATGCGCACATACATCTTAATCAATATTGTTTAACTTTGTGTGGCAAAAAAAATGACAATGTTAGGTAGTAAAAATAAATAAATAATTGGGAAAAAAATCACAGTTTGATCATCAAATTTAAAAAAAAGAAAGTTGTGTTGAGTATGACAACTTTTCTTCATGCATACTTAGTTCATAATTTCCTGCTACATTGAATGTCAATTCTGAGGCTGTTCTGTTATTCATTCATACACTTAAGAATATTTATATTCTGAGTTTATAAAAAGTTGTTAATAGTTCCTTTACTGTTGTGATCAAAAACATTTAATCTCAATTCTGAGGTTGTTCTGTAAGTATTCATTCATGCACTTAAGAATATTCATGTTCTGAGTTAATAAAAAACTTGTTCTGCAAATAGTTCTCTTACTTTTGTGATCAAAAACATTGATTTGAATCTCAATTTTGAGGCTGTTCTGTAAATAGTTTTCAAATAAACAATAAATATAGCAACTTCTGATCAATCCAAATCAATTTCAGACTTAAAATAATGTACTGATTTAAGCCCAGGGTTGGGAGGGTTACTTTAAAAATGTATTCCGATACAGTTACTAGTTACCTGTTGAAAAATGTTGTCAGTAATGTAATCCAAGTACATAATATTAAAGTAATGTAATTTGATTACTTTCAGTTACTTCTGGATTACTCCAATATCAAATATGCTAATACAGACAAAAAAAAAAAAACTAAATATAAATAGTCTTGACCACATAGTACAGTTTATTAAGCAAAAATAAAACTTTCTTTTACATGGCATGCTCTGTTTTACTTCACATTATGAATTAAGAGCGCCACAATATTGTTTTAAACACACCCAGTGTTCACCTGCTAAATTTTCAACAAAAAATGCCAAACAAATGAAGGATAATGAAAACTCAGGCTGTGTGCGGATGAATTTGTAATTAAAAGTGGCTTGCAGAACAATATACAAAACAAAAAAAAATTCTGCTACTTGTTCAGTAAACATAAAATTATCTTACTTTAGTCTTTCACATGGCATTCGCACCATGTTTAACATATCAGTCCACTTATTGAACTTTCAAAATAAGAACAACAGCATAATGAAAACCATTAAGTAAATAGTGTCAGTAAGGAGGCATGGTCGCCATTTTAATTCCGGGCAAGTTAGTGATTTGCGAACATAGAAGTTCAAGAAACAGGTGGAATATGCCGGAAGCTGCACATGTTGGCAAAGCCACAAACGGAGGAACAAGGGAGACAATATCTCCTTCCATAAGTAAGTGGTTTTGGTTCTTCTTGTCACTTTGTCCGTGATATTTGGGTGATAGACAGCTGTATGTCTCCTGCCGTACCTGTGTCACCCGATGACACGGACCATTAACTCTGCACTTATGTCTAGTTGATATTTTCCACTGCTAGACCAATGTCTAGTTAAAATACTTGTCGTTAGTGATTAAAATTGTTCGACAAGACTGGGGATTTTTTTTTTTATTTGCACCTTAAAATAATGAGATGATAATGACCCGCGCTGTGCCGCTCACAGTCACACCCACACATAGAGATGTGTACCCACACCACTGACTTCATGAATGAAACTCGGTCAATAAAGGATAATTGTGTAAAAATATAATATGTATACAACCCCTGGCCAAAATTATGGAATCACCGGCCTCGGAGGATGTTCATTCAGTTGTTTAATTTTGTAGAAAAAAAGCAGATCACAGACATGACACAAAACTAAAGTCATTTTAAATGGCAACTTTCTGGCTTTAAACAACACTATAAGAAATCAGGATAAAAAATTGTGGCAGTCAGTAACGGTTACTTTTTTAGACCAAGCAAAGGGAAAAAATATGGAATCACTCAATTCTGAGGAAAAAATTATGGAATCATGAAAAACAAAAGAACGCTCCAACACATCACTAGTATTTTGTTGCACCACCTCTGGCTTTTATAACAGCTTACAGTCTCTGAGGCATGGACTTAATGAGTGACAAACAATACTCTTCATCAATCTGGCTCCAACTTTCTCTGATTGCTGTTGCCAGATCAGCTTTGCAGGTTGGAGCCTTGTCATGGACCATTTTCTTCAACTTCCACCAAAGATTTTCAATTGGATTAAGATCCGGACTATTTGCAGGCCATGACATTGACCCGATGTGTCTTTTTGCAAGGAATGTTTTCACAGGTTTTGCTCTATGGCAAGATGCATTATAATCTTGCAAAATGATTTCATCATCCCCAAACATCCTTTCAATTGATGGGATAAGAAAAGTGCCCAAAATATCAACGTAAACTTATGCATTTATTGATGATGTAATGACAGCCATCTCCCCAGTGCCTTTACCTGACATGCAGCCCCATATCATCAATGACTGTGGAAATTTACATGTTCTCTTCAGGCAGTCATCTTTATAAATCTCATTGGAACGGGACCAAACAAAAGTTCCAGCATCATCACCTTGCCCAATGCAGATTCAAGATTCATCACTGAATATGACTTTCATCCAGTCATCCACAGTCCACGATTGCTTTTCCTTAGCCCATTGTAACCTTGTTTTTTTTTCTGTTTAGGTGTTAATGATGGCTTTTGTTTAGCTTTTCTGTATGTAAATCCCATTTCCTTTAGGCGGTTTCTTACAGTTTTTTTTTCTTTTTTTTTTTTTCTACAAAATTAAACAACTGAATGAACATCCTCCGAGGCCGGTGATTCCATCATTTTTGACAGGGGTTGTATAAATGTATTGTAAAGGTTTTAGGAGTTGCATTGAACAGCAGCAGCAGCAGGATGCCTCAGCTCAGCAGCTTGAACAGCGCAGATCCGTGTAACTTTCAACACTAATATTTGGGAATGTGTGTGAGTGTCAGAGTAAGTTTAATACTTTCCTGACATAATTTAATGCCATTTAATTTTACTGGCTTGATATCCAGGTCAAAATGGCATTTTTTGAACATGTATTTTGCAAGCATTTTTCTGAGTGTGTTCAGTCGCGAATCTCCATTGAAAATGTATTAACATCCGGGTACTTCATCAATATTTTGCCCGGTTAGGAGACGTCAAGTCGCTGCCCATGAAGGGACGTTTTCGTTTCAAAGAAAAAAAGTATTATATACAGATAATATCATAAAATGCATTAAAATTGTAATCCTGCGAACTAATCCCCATTTTTACTAAATATACCTGTAATCTGAATACGTCTTTTTTGCTCTAACTGTAGCGGAATACAGTTACCTTTTTTTTTTGTATCCTAATTACGTAACGCCGTTATATGTATTCCGTAACTCCCCAAGGCTGTTTAAACCCCACCCATTTCGGATTAAACCATGCCCACTTCCAGTTTAAGCCCCACCCACTACAAGTACAGATGCGGATACAGATCATTTAGATGGTTGAACAGATACAGATAGTGGTGTACTCGCTCATCCCTAGAAAAAATGTCTGTGTCAAGCTCACTGCAGATGTGCTGTCATCACTGCGCTTTGAGACACAGAGAGATGACTGTTTTTCAGCTGCTGCACAAAACAGTGGATTAACAGCTCGCAGCATCAAATGCTAAAAGTGGACAAAGTGGCCAGTTCAGATGGACCCCTGACCTCCCCCTGACTACGGGCCCTTTTTAATGCCGTGCGATATACCCGCTCTATCTTTGTGATCGACTGGTTGCTTGCTATCAACGTATTGGGCACTCCTGCTTTTAAGTTTATTCATTTGCATTAAAAATATAATCCAGCTGGATGGAAATCTTATATGGAATTAAAATGCATAAATCTTTGGAGTTGGCTTTATTTTGGGCTTGGGAGATTTTATTTTAATTTCATTTTTGTTACATTCTTGGTCCTTCATAATTAATTTACTCTTGTCAAAGCAGCATCAATTTATAGGCTAGCTTTTCGAGAACTGCCTTGTCCAGACAGCTTTACTATGGAGTGCCATACTGTTTGTATTTCTTAATGGATGATGTCATTGAAGTCCAAGACATGTTCAGTGACTTGGAAATATTCATGTGTTCATCCCCAAACTTGTCTCAAGAAACATGGTTGATGATTTCAAAATTCAAAATAATAATAATAATGCTCCCGTTAGGGGTCGACCACAACATAGCAATCTCACCCTGACCATCTGTATCTTCCTCTGTCACACCAACCACCTGCATGTCCTCCTTCAGCACATCCATAAACCTCCTCTTTGGACTCCCTCTTCTCCTGCCTGGTGGCTCTATCCTCGGCATCCTTCTCCCTGTATACCTTGGGTCCCTCCTCTGCACATGTCCAAACCATCTTAAGCTCGCCTCTGACTTTGTCTCCAAATCGTCCCACCTAAACTGTCCCTCTGATATGTTAATTCCTAATCCTGTCTGTTCTCGTCACTCCCAAAGAGAATCACATCTTCAGCTCTGCCACCTGTCTTTTTGTTAGTGACACCATCTCTAAGCCATAGAACATAGATGGTCTAACGACTGTCTTGTAAACTTTCCCTTTCACTCTTACAGGTATTGTTTGGTTATAAAACACTCCTGCCACCTTTCTCCACACACTCCACCCTGATTGCACTCTCTTCTTCACCCCTCTACCACACGCTCCATTACTTTGAACTCTTGTCCCCAATATTAAACCCATCTACTTTCACCACTTCTACTCCTTGTAACTGCCCTGTTCCACTGGGCTCCTACTCATTCACACACATGTACTCAGTCTTGCTCCTACTGACTTTCATTCATCTTCTCTCCAGAGCATATCTCCACATCTCCAGGCTAGAATCAACCTGCTCTCTACTCTTACTACAGATTGCAGTGTCATCTGCAAACATCATAGTCCATGGAGACTTCTGGCTGATCTCATCTGTCAACCTGTCCATCACCATTGCGAACAAGAAAGGACTCAGAGGTGATCCTTGGCGTAATCCCACCTCCACCTCAATTGAATCTGTCATTCCTACTGCGCATCTCACTCTTGTCACACTGTCCTTGTACATGTCCTGCACTACCCTCACATACTTCTCTGCCACTCTGGACTTCCTCATGCAATACCTCTTGACACCCTGTCACAAGTTTTCTCTATATCCACAAACACAAATGGTAACTCCTTCTGGCCTTCTCTCTACTTCTCCATCAGTATTCTCTGAGCAAACTTCGAATTCTGTAGTGCTCGTTCTCTGCATGAAACCATATTGTTGCTCACAGATCTTTACTTGTTTTCTAAGGCTAGCTTATGCTACTCTTTCCCATAACTTCATGTTGTAGCTGATCATCTTTATGCCTCTGTAGTTACTGCAGCACTGCACATCACCTTGTTCTTAAAAATAGGAACCAGCATACTTCATCTCCCCTCCTCAGGCATCCTCTCACTTTCTAAGATTTTATTAAACAGTGTAGTTAGAAATTCCACTGCTGTCTCTCCTGGACATTTCCATGCCTCCACTGGAATGTCATCTGGACCAACTGCCTTTCCACTCTTCATCCTCTTCATAGCTGCCCTCACTTAATCCTTACACCTGATTTACTCCCTCCACATTATCCAGCCTTTTTTCTCTCTCATTTTCTTCATTCATCAGCTCCTCAAAATATTCCCTCCACCTTCTCATGCTCTCCTCGCTTGTCAGCACATTACCATGTGCATCTTTTACCACCCTAACCTGCTGCACATCCTTTCCAGGTCTGTCACTTTGTCTGGCCAATCAGTACAAGTTCTTTTCTCCTTCCTTACTGTTCACCTTCTTGTAGAGCTCGCTATATGCTTTTTCCTTAGCTTTTGCCATTTCTCTTTTCACCTTACACCGTGTCTCCTGTCTATTTTCTTAATCTCTGACTATCTCTGTTCTTTTTTGCCAGCTTCTTTCTCCTTATGCGTCCCTGGACATCTTCCTTTCTCCGCCAAGTCTCCTTGTCTTCCTTCCACAGTACCTTCCTCGCTGTCTCCCCTCACCACATCTGCAGTACATTTCCAGTTGTCCAAATTGCTTCTCCTCCATCCAGTGCCACTCTCACCTGCTCACTGAGTTCCACACAACAGTCTTCCTCGTTTAGCTTCTACCATTTGATCCTTTGTTGAGCTCTTACTTGCTTCTTCAAGTCATCCTACAAACCACCATCCGATGCTGTCTAAGTACACTCTCCCCTGCCACCACCTTACAGTCTCTAATTTCTTTTAGCTTGCATCTCCTACACAGAATGAAGTCCCCCTGTATGCAACTTCCTCCATTCTTGTATGTCACCCTGTGCTCCTGGCTTTTCTTAAAGTAGATATTCACCACAGACATTTCTTTTGTTTTTGCAAAATCATCTACCATCTGACCTTGATACCATATCTACCAATTACTTCCTCATCACCTCTGTTCCCTTCACCAACATGCCCATTGAAGTCTGCTCCTATCACCACTCTTTCATCTAACTCACTCCAGAAATCTTCTTTCTCCTTCATCTCACAACCAAACTGTGGGGTATATGCACTGACGATATTCATCATCACCCCTTCAGTTTCCAACTTCACATTCATCACCCTTTCAGACACTCACTTAACCTTCAACACACTCTTAACAGCCTCTTCTTTTAAAGTGACCCCAACACCATTTCCCTTCCTATCCACACCATGATAGAACAACTTGAACTCACCGCCTATGCGCCTGCTCTTACTTTTCTTCCATTTGGTCTCTTGCACACACAATACATCTACCTTTCTCCTCTCCATTATATCAGCCAGTTCTCTTCCTTTACCGGTCATCAATCAATCAATTTTTTTATATAGCGCCAAATCACAACAAACAGTTGCCCCAAGGCGCTTTATATTGTAAGGCAAGGCCATACAATAATTATGTAAAACCCCAACGGTCAAAACGACCCCCTGTGAGCAAGCACTTGGCTACAGTGGGAAGGAAAAACTCCCTTTTAAACAGGAAGAAACCTCCAGCAGAACCAGGCTCAGGGAGGGGCAGTCTTCTGCTGGACTGGTTGGGGCTGAGGGAGAGAACCAGGAAAAAGACATGCTGTGGAGGGGAGCAGAGATCGATCACTAATGATTAAATGCAGAGTGGTGCATACAGAGCAAAAAGAGAAAGAAACAGTGCATCATGGGAACCCCCCAGCAGTCTACGTCTATAGCAGCATAACTAAGGGATGGTTCAGGGTCACCTGATCCAGCCCTAACTATAAGCTTTAGCAAAAAGGAAAGTTTTAAGCCTAATCTTAAAAGTAGAGAGGGTGTCTGTCTCCCTGATCTGAATGGGAGCTGGTTCCACAGGAGAGGAGCCTGAAAGCTGAAGGCTCTGCCTCCCATTCTACTCTTACAAACCCTAGGAACTACAAGTAAGCCTGCAGTCTGAGAGCGAAGTGCTCTATTGGGGTGATATGGTACTACGAGGTCCCTAAGATAAGATGGGACCTGATTATTCAAAACCAAAGTAAGAAGAAGAATTTTAAATTCTATTCTAGAATTAACAGGAAGCCAATGAAGAGAGGCCAATATGGGTGAGATATGCTCTCTCCTCCTAGTCCCCGTCAGTACTCTAGCTGCAGCATTTTGAAATAACTGAAGGCTTCTTAGGGTACCCTTCATACAACCTGATAATAATGAATTACAATAGTCCAGCCTAGAGGAAATAAATGCATGAATTAGTTTTTTCAGCATCACTCTGAGACAAGACCTTTCTGATTTTAGAGATATTGCGTAAATGCAAAAAAGCAGTCCTACATATTTGTTTAATATGCGCTTTGAATGACATATCCTGATCAAAAATGACTCCAAGATTTCTCACAGTATTACTAGAGGTCAGGGTAATGCCATCCAGAGTAAGGATCTGGTTAGACACCATGTTTCTAAGATTGTGGGGCCAAGTACAATAACTTCAGTTTTATCTGACTTTAAAAGCAGGAAATTAGAGGTCATCCATGTCTTTATGTCTGTAAGACAATCCTGCAGTTTAGCTAATTGGTGTGTGTCCTCTGGCTTCATGGATAGATAAAGCTGGGTATCATCTGCGTAACAATGAAAATTTAAGCAATACCGTCTAATAATACTGCCTAAGGGAAGCATGTATAAAGTGAATAAAATTGGTCCTAGCACAGAACCTTGTGGAACTCCATAATTAACTTTAGTCTGTGAAGAAGATTCCCCATTTACATGAACAAATTGTAATCTATTAGACAAATATGATTCAAACCACCGCAGCGCATTGCCTTTAATACCTATGGCATGCTCTAATCTCTGTAATAAAATTTTATGGTCAACAGTATCAAAAGCAGCACTGAGGTCTAACAGAACAAGCACAGAGATGAGTCCACTGTCCGAGGCCATAAGAAGATCATTTGTAACCTTCACTAATGCTGTTTCTGTACTATGATGAATTCTAAAACCTGACTGAAACTCTTCAAATAGACCATTCCTCTGCAGATGATCAGTTAGCTGTTTTACAACTACCCTTTCAAGAATTTTTGAGAGAAAAGGAAGGTTGGAGATTGGCCTATAATTAGCTAAGATAGCTGGGTCAAGTGATGGCTTTTTAAGTAATGGTTTAATTACTGCCACCTTAAAAGCCTGTGGTACATAGCCAACTAACAAAGATAGATTGATCATATTTAAGATCGAAGCATTAAATAATGGTAGGGCTTCCTTGAGCAGCCTGGTAGGAATGGGGTCTAATAAACATGTTGATGGTTTGGATGAAGTAACTAATGAAAATAACTCAGAACAATCGGAGAGAAAGAGTCTAACCAAATACCGGCATCACTGAAAGCAGCCAAAGATAACAATACGTCTTTGGGATGGTTATGAGTAATTTTTTCTCTAATAGTTAAAATTTTGTTAGCAAAGAAAGTCATGAAGTCATTACTAGTTAAAGTTAATGGAATACTCAGCTCAATAGAGCTCTGACTCTTTGTCAGCCTGGCTACAGTGCTGAAAAGAAACCTGGGGTTGTTCTTATTTTCTTCAATTAGTGATGAGTAGAAAGATGTCCTAGCTTACGGAGGGCTTTTTCATAGAGCAACAGACTCTTTTTCCAGGCTAAGTGAAGATCTTATAAATTAGTGAGACGCCATTTCCTCTCCAACTTACGGGTTATCTGCTTTAAGCTACGAGTTTGTGAGTTATACCACGGAGTCAGGCACTTCTGATTTAAAGCTCTCTTTTTTAGAGGAGCTACAGCATCCAAAGTTGTCTTCAATGAGGATGTAAAACTATTGACGAGATACTCTATCTCACTTACAGAATTTAGGTAGCTACTCTGCACTGTGTTAGTATATGGCATTAGAGAACATAAAGAAGGAATCATATCCTTAAACCTAGTTACAGCGCTTTCTGAAAGACTTCTAGTGTAATGAAACTTATTCCCCACTGCTGGGTAGTCCATCAAAGTAAATGTAAATGTTATTAAGAAATGATCAGACAGAAGGGAGTTTTCAGGGAATACTGTTAAGTCTTCTATTTCCATACCATAAGTCAGAACAAGATCTAAGATATGATTAAAGTGGTGGGTGGACTCATTTACTTTTTGAGCAAAGCCAATAGAGTCTAATAATAGATTAAATGCAGTGTTGAGGCTGTCATTCTCAGCATCTGTGTGGATGTTAAAATCGCCCACTATAATTATCTTATCTGAGCTAAGCACTAAGTCAGACAAAAGGTCTGAAAATTCACAGAGAAACTCACAGTAACGACCAGGTGGACGATAGATAATAACAAATAAAACTGGTTTTTGGGACTTCAATTTGGATGGACAAGACTAAGAGTCAAGCTTTCAATGAATTAAAGCTCTGTCTGGGTTTTTGATTAATTAATAAGCTGGAATGGAAGATTGCTGCTAATCCTCCGCCCCGGCCCGTGCTACGAGCATTCTGACAGTTAGTGTGACTCGGGGGTGTTGACTCATTTAAACTAACATATTCATCCTGCTGTAACCAGGTTTCTGTAAGGCAGAATAAATCAATATGTTGATCAATTATTATATCATTTACCAACAGGGACTTAGAAGAGAGAGACCTAATGTTTAATAGACCACATTTAACTGTTTTAGTCTGTGGTGCAGTTGAAGGTGCTATATTATTTTTTCTTTGAATGCTGGTCATACTGCCAGCATTCAAAGTCGACACTCTCACTTCCACCCTTTTAGTTTTCCTCTTCTTTCTCAGTCTCATGTTTTCCTCTCCTTTGCTCAGCAGTAGCCCAGTTTCCACCAGCACCCTATTGGCCAATGGCACCGGTTGCGGTCATTGTTAACCCGGGCCTCTACCGATCCTTCTTTATTTTGTCCAATTACATGTGGCCTCTGAAAATTGATTGACAATATATCAAAATGGCTGTAATTATTGAAATGTTAATGAGATATTTTTGTTAAACCCCAAATTAAAGCTGAAAGTCTACACTGTGAGAACATCTTGGTGGTTGCATTTCTACTCCTCTGTGGTGGTGCGCGTAGCTCAGTGGATAAGGAGCTGGCCTGTCTATATGTAGAGCTCAATGGCTCTCATGCCGCCTGTCTGCATTGCAGAAGACACTTCACCTGCATTGTCTTAGTCTGCAGAGCTCTGACTGGGTACCGGCGTTGTCCGGGGAAGTAGCCTGCATCGGACAGGTGTCCTGCCCGAGTTATTGAGTCTCATCTGCTTTCTCAAACAGACCTCAGACCTGACTGTATTATACTCGACCTTACATAGAGCATGCTGTTCTGTTATCAGTTTTCCTTTGATTATTAATCTTTGGGTGAGTAAACAACAGCTGTGCTTGCTCTGACTTGTGTGAGTTATATTTTGATAGATGACTGGTGTCATATATTTATGCGAAGTGTGTGCACGTGCACTTGCTGCATGGACTGTTGGCATTTGGTCTACACCAGCTTGCTCTGTTTATCTCTGAGCGGTGACTCTGGAGCTGTGGACTCCTTATGTGCGACATGTGTGCTTACTGTTGACTGTTGATTATTTTTCTTTTGCTTACATTTTTTAAATTACATCATCAATATAAAACCAAATGCATTACACCAATGAAACATCGAGAATACGGTTAAAATGCTTCTTTGCATGTAGTCCTTACAGGGCTGGTAAGCAGACCAGTCCCAGGTTTGGACAAACATCACACGTTGTGTTTGGAATAATGTGTCTGTGTGTGTGTTTTGTCTGTCAGGGTGTGTAGTGAAGCTCTGGCCTACTTCATCAGTCTGACCTCAGAGAGCCACAGAGAGGCCTGGAACTGCCTTCTGATGCTGCTGCTCACCAGGACACTGCGGCTACCCGACGACAAGGCAGGAACACAAATTATTTCTTCAACCACAGTAGTGTTGTAACAGTGCACCGACTACAGCAAAGCACAATGAACCAAATAATAACCTTCAACTATGTTTAGTTTTCTGAATAATTTTCTTCAGACTTGATCAAAAGTTATTGTCATTGGATAAATTTATTGTGGTCTTATTGGTATTAAAACATCCCCATTTTCTGTGACCCACACAATCACTCAGATTGTCAAGAGGTTAGAGAGGTGGGCTTGTGACCACAGAATCCTTGATTTGAATCCCAGCCAGACCGGAAAAATCACTGAAGGCCCTTAAGTAAAGTTGTTAATCCCAACATTGCTCTGGTGTACAGTTTAGTGCCTTGCATGCTGACACTGGACGGTGTGTGCGAAGGTGTGGGTGAAAGTGAGGCACCACTGTAAAGTGCTTTGAGTTTGCATCAGATGTAAATAAATAAATAAATGAATAAATAAACACTACAAAAATACAGGCCATTTCCCATTCATTGTTAAAGTAAAATTTTGAGATACAGCCTTATTCCAAAATAGAGTAAAATATTTTTCCTTTCAAAATTTGACTCACAACACCCCATAATGACAACATGAAAATTTTTTTTTCCTACAAATTTATTAAAAATAAAAAAAAACTAAGGAATCACTCGTACGTAAGTATTCACACCCTTTGCTTAAGACTTTGTTGATGCACCTTTGGCAACAATTACAGCCTCAAGTCTTCTTGAATATGATGCCACAAGTTTAGTGAACCTGTCTTTGGGTATTTTTGCCCATTCCTCTTTGCAACACCTCTCCAGCTCCATCAGGTTGCATGGGCAGCGTCGGTGCACAGCCACTTACAGATCTCCAGAGATGTTCAAATCGGATTCAGGTCTGGGCTCTGGCTGGGCCACTCAAGGACATTCACAGAGTTGTCCTCAAGCTACTCCTGTGATATCTTGGCTGTGTGCTTAGGGTCATTGTCCTGCTGAAAGATAAACTGTCGCCCCAGTCTGAGATCAAGAGCTCTCTGGAGCGGGTTTTCATCCAGGATGTCTCTGTACGTTGCTGCATTCATCTTTCTCTCAATACTGACTAGTCTCCCAGTTCCTGCTGCTGAAAAACATCCCCACAGCATGATGCTGCCACCACCATGCTTCACTGTAGGGATGGTACCAGGTTTCCTGGAGACATGATGCCTGGCATTCACAGCAAAGAGTTCAATCTTTGTCTCATCAAACCAGAGAATTTTGTTTGTCATAGTCTGAGAGTCCTTCAGGTGCCTTTTGGCAAACTCCAGGTGGGCTGCCATGTGCCTTTTATGAAGGAGTGGCTTCTGTCTGGCCACTCTACCATACAGGCCTGATTGGTGAATTGCTGCTGAGATGGTTGTCCCTCTGGAAGGTTCTCCTCTCTCCACAGAGGAATGCTGGAGCTCTGACAGAGTAACCATTGGATTCTTGGCCACCTCCCTGGCAAAGGCCCTTCACCCCCAATCACTCAGTTCAGACGGCGGTCAGCTCTAGGAAGAGTTCTGGTGAATACGAAATTCTTCCATTTAAGGATGATGGAGGTCACTGTGCTCACTGAGACCTTCAAAGCAGCAGAAATGCTTCTGTAGCCTTCCCCAGATTTGTGCATCAAGACAATCCTGTTTGAGGCACACCAGGAGCAATCTTGCAACTCAGGACTTTGTTCAGTGGCACCTTGGTGCTAGCAGTGAGGCTGAAACAAGTATTGATCCTTTATCTTCACCATCCACATTTTGTCTGTTCTTCAGTTCTCGCAATCGTCAAGAAAACTTTATTTTTGGGTGTTTTTGTTTTGTCTGAAAGTCTAAACCCTCAAATACATAATACGAGCAAAGCTTAGTAGACGAAGTCACAAATTGGAAATGGCACAAAACAATCTGGAAATGGCACAAAAAATCTGCCCATAGGGGAAAATGCCACAAACCGGACAACATTGTCGTCAAAAACCACAAACCGATGGTAGGTTCTGCAACAATTATTCATTTTTAAATTATTCTTTGATATATACAAGGATAGTGAAGAACTTTGCTCATTGGGGGGCACTATATCCTAACCTTACGATGGGTGCAAAATGAGTGTGGTATTACTGTTTTGTTTAAAAATGTTTAATTTTCACTGTTGCTGCACTTTGTGTGAAATCCTGAAGAGCTTCGCTCGTCATGTCCGTGACATATACATATTATACAATGAATGATATAAAAGATGATTCATAATCTCATTTTAAAGAAACTGCAATAAAAGTGTCTTTTCATTCATAATATTTTACTTATCAAAATAATGTGCTGCTAGCGTGTGATTTTATTTTTTTTGTGTGCGTTTGTTCGGTTTGTTGGGAATCAGTAAAATATGTGTGGCACATCTGTTTGCGGTGTAATGTGCCAATTGTTGGGCGGCTTTGTTTGTCCACCATCCAATGTCTTTAGTTCAGTGACATATTCTGAACTAAAGTAGCCATATCATGAATGAAAATTTAAAATTGTTTTTAGGACAGGACTTTCTGGACAGGAACATCGAGATAAAACAGAGTTTTGTGTCATTTTTCAGTCAACACTACGTGTCTTCCTCTTTGTCTCTGTGGTTACTGAACCATTCAGCTACCGTCTGTCGTGGACAGTTTCAGATGAACAGATCTGATTCATTAATTTGCATTTGAAGAAAAGCATATTCTACTGATGTAGCTGTTGTGTTTTTAAAGACTGTGTTTTAAGTATAATTTGTTCTCCAGTGCCCCCTCCTGTCGGTTACACTCATAGCAGTAAAAATGAAAATGTCCTCAACAAGTGGAACAGTCTCTGAACTGTGAATCATCCTGGTAATGCTGATCTTAATTTAATTAAATTTATTTAATTTATATTGTGTCAAATCACAACAAAGTTGCCTCAAGGTGCTTCACACAAGTAAGGTCTAACTTTACCAACTCTGAGAGCAAACACACGGGCGACAGTGGTAAGGAAAAACTCCCTCTGATGATTTGAAGAAGAAACCTCAAGCAGACCAAACTCAAAGGGGTGACCCTCTGCTTGGGGCATGCTACCAACACAATTAACAATATGAATATACAGGAAATTTTGGGAGTCCATGCTTGTGCACAGGACGGGAAGCCTGCAGAAGAAGACACCCACTCCCAACTCTTGATGGAGCCACACCTCAAACGGAGAGAAAAAAGTAGAATCTGGTGGCAGAAAGACAACAAATACATTATAATTTGTCTGCATTAAGCAACAAGAAAAGCAGAAGAAATGCTAAGGTGATCGCTGGCCACTAGCCCTAAGCTTCAATAAAAGACCCAGAATTTAGATAAAGTTGACGTGAAAGTCTCTACAGAATCTGACTGTTTTATTGACACAGGGAGATCATTCCGCAAAGCAGGTACCCGATAAGACAAAGCTCTGTGATGCACAGACTTTTTATTCACCCTAGGGACACAAAGTAGTCCTGCACCCTGAGAACACAGTAAGTAGGTAAGCTAAGCAGGGAGATGCTATTCCATGAATAATTTTATAGGTTAATAACAGAACCTTAAAATCTGGTCACACAGGGACAGGAAGCCAGTGAAGAGATGCCAAAATGGGTGTAATGTGGTCAAAGTTTCTGCTTCCTCTCAAAAGTCTGGCAGCAGCATTTTGAACCAGCTGGAGACCCCTAATCCTGGACTGCAGTAAACCAGAAAATAGAACATTGCAGTAGTCCAGTCTAGAAGAAACAAATGCATGAATCAGGGTCTCAGCATCAGCCATAGACAGGACGAATCTTTGCTATATTTCGCAGGTGGAAGAAAGCGGTCCTCATAATATCTCCAATGTGGAGGTCAAAGGACAGCGTAGGATCAGAAATTACCCCAAGGTTCCTCACTTTACTACTAATAATAATTGGAGGCGCCTTTCAAGTCACCCAAGGTCACCTTACAAAAAGTAAAAGCAGAGAAGTAAAAAAAAAAAACCCCACAAACGTTAGTAAAACAAAACATAAAAACAAATGACAGACTCCAGCTAGAGGTCATATGCCAGTTTGAACAGATGGGTTTTGCGTTGGGACTTGAATGTTGTGATGGAGTTTGATTGTCTTATTTGTCAGTGTGATGTATGACACACGAGCCTAGGCTAAGCGTTAACTGGTCAAATTGATGCAGATGTCTCACTGGACCCAGAACCATCATTTCAGTCTTGTCAGAGTTTAAAAGTGGGACATTGCTAGACATCCAGCTTATCTCTGATGAAAGGCAATTTTCTAAGGGTTTTATATGGATGAGATTACCAGTAGTTATTGGCATGTATACCTGAGTATCATCAGCATAGCAATGAAAGGTAACTCAAAATGCCGCAATATGTGCCCAAGGGGTGCTATATAAAGGGAAAAAAGCACGACGGACCTCTCTGGAACCCCAAATTTCATGTCACTAAGGTTAGAGGTAGTGTTATTGTACAAAATCAGTGAGAACAACTGGTCAGGTATCATGTCAACCATGCAAGGGCATTCCCAGTAATCCTAAAATGATTCTCCAGCCTATCGAGTAGAATATGGTGATCCATGGTATCAAACACAGCACTAAGATCTAACAGCACCAGAACTGTAGTGGTGTCCGAATCCATTGCAAGCAGAAGATCATTCACCACTTTAGTGAGAGCTGTCTCTGTGGAATGATATTTTCTAAAAGCAGACTGCAGTGACTCAAAAAGATTATTCTCAGTAAGGTGGTCCATGAGCTGCTATGAAACCACCTTTTCCAGAATTTTAGAGCAAAATGATTGATTTGATATCGGTCTGTAGTTTACTAGGGTCAAGATTAGGTTTCTTAAGTAATGGTTTAATCACTGCAAATTTGAAACATTTAGGAGCAGATCCAGAGGTTAATGAGAGATTAATCATTTCCAGCACAGTCGGCCCAAGAGTGGGCCACAGGTCCTTAAATTAGTGTTGTTGGTATAGGCACAAAATAAGCAGGTTGTGCTTTTTGTAGACATTACAAGTTTCGTCAGCATGTCCAGTGAGATATTATCAAATTCTGTAAATCTAGGCAATACCTCACTGATGGCACCCACCTCAATAGCAGGGTGTAGTGGCTGGGTTAAGGCATGCTGGAATATGTTTAACCTAATGTCATCTATTTTCTTCTCAAAGTCATCTTAGAAATCTTGTGCTGTAAAAGGAGAGCGACTTACAGTTGGTTGTCCATGAATAAGTGTTACCATCGTCTCAAACAAGAACTTTGAGTTATGTTTGTTTTTGTTGATCAATCAGAGTAATAGGTCCGCTTTGTAGCTCGTAGTGCATGCTAGCATCACGCCACGTGAGGTGGAATACTTCTAATTTTGAACCAGACCATTTACATTCTAGTCCTCGAGCCTTATACTTGAGATCATGCAGGTAATTATTTAACCAAGGTGACTGCGTTTTGGGGGGGGTTGTGGTTTTAATACAGGTTGAGGAATCATGTTGAGTGTAGTTTTGAGCGCTGAGTTTAAACTGTCCACAAGACTGTCTACTGATTGGGCATTTTCCAAACATGACACTAAGATATCAGACAGTCTAGCTTCGAGTTCAGTAGTAGTTGAGGAGTTGAAGCATCACCGCAGTGATGAATAAGGTTTTTGCTCCACTAAACACGGCAGTGAAACTCTAAACTTAATAAGACACCACCAATACAAAAGGCATAATGTCAATGTTTGTGCAATACCACGTGCGAGAACCAAATCCCAGATATTTCCACTCATGACCATCTAATCCTGAATGCATTGCTGGAATCCAAATACATTCATATGATCTTTTTACTTTGTTCTAATTGTTGTGTCATTTCCTTTTTTCTTCCAGTTTAAGCCCCATGCTTCCTGCTATTATCACCACTTGTGTGAAATGATGCAGTTTGACCTCATCCCCGAGCTGCGTGCTGTACTCAGGCGTTTCTTCCTGCGCATCGGCTCTGTCTTCCACATATCTGCTCCTGAGGTGGGTCCCTGCTGGACGGCAGCATCCTAAAATGTGTGGAGCGGTACTACAGGAAAAATGAAGCTGCCGGCATTCTTTGGCGATGGCCACTACACCGGAACAGACTTTACTCCTTTCACGCTGAAGCAGTTTACAGAGGGAGATCAGCGTCTGTAGCTTTTCTCACTCTGTTCTCAGTTCCTCTTGTTTCAGAGAGAACAGAAACATTAAAGTGTTGAGTTTTTCTCCCCTTTCCCTCCTGTGTCCCTCCTTTCTCTCTGGGATGAACAGCACTGTGACAGCGCCCCCCTCATCGCACCACTCATATCTCTCACTGCATTGACAGCAAAATAACTGTTAATTTATTTATACTGTATTGTTGAGACCCCTGCATTTTATTTTCTTTTTCCCCTTTGAGCTTGGTGGGTTTTTTGTAATTAAATGTATAAAGGTTGAAAGCAAACAAGCGCTTTACAAAAACCTCTTTTGGCCGCCTGTGCCTGTTGTGAAAACGCTGAGCAGTTTGGTGATGATGTGTGAACACTGATTTCTCTGTGCCCATCGCAAACCATTGTGAATCCCTTTCCTGTCTGTGGTGTTTGGTGGCGGGTTGGTCTTATTGTTACGGTGAAACTGAGCTGCAGGAGACAAACTGTCAACCTCAGAATCAACGACATTGCACAACGTGGTTTGTGGGAAGTCACAGCTCTGACACGACCATCCCCTTACGGCTCATCAAGGAGATTTAAATAGTTTTGGCTGTTATTTAGGATAACTGCTGCTTTACAGTGTAAAGTTTGTTGAAAGCCAGGATACTTCCCTGTGCCATATTAACACTGCACAGCGTTGGACTGAACGTGATGTCAGCTCTTCCTGCGTGGAATTACACTACCCTCAAAACAAAACCGCCAAAAGCTTCACAAAGTCGTGCGCTGGCCTCTGCAGTGACACGGAGGTTGTTTATCTCCCATGTTGTTTTGCACACCTGCTGTCTGCGTGGGGCAGATTCATGCATTACGGCCGCTCGCTGTGGGTGGCTGCTGGAACTCCCGTCAGTGTTGTTGTGTTCAGCAGCAGAATCCAAGCATCCCGGAATGGAGCGAAACCAAAGCTCGCTTCCAGAGATAGGGAAATCTCTTTTGCCTGATTCCATCATACTTATTTACATGCCTTTTTTAAAAAGGAGGATGTATGTAATTATTTAAAGTGCATTTAAATATTTTTGAGAAGCATTCCTTCCCTTGCAACTCTGGATGTCTACTTTTCTTCCCTAAAATTAGGGAGTATATAAATATTTACAGTATATACAGTGAAAGGAAAAACAGTGTAAAGTTTTCATTGTAAAATACATAGAAATGAAACTACTATCTGATTCTATACATAATAATATTGTGATGTAATCTTACAAACATTTGGTGAAGTAATCAATAAATCTCATCTCTGATCTCTGATCCGCTGCATTGACTTGATTCATTTTTAAGTGGTGCAGAATCTTGTATGTCATCATAACCTTTATTTTGAGTATCTCTCATCTTCCCCCACCAATTGACCGGGGTGAGAATTATGTCTTCTCAACAAAGATGAAAATTCAACTCTTGTGCTCCCATTTTTCATGAGGTGTAAAAAATAAATTCCATGCACACATTTATTTATCTCAAAAATTTCTTCAAAGCCATGTTGGTGGGCAGTTCACCAGATAATCTATCCACCTGGCTGGTGTGGTGTATTTTAATTATTAAACAGAATGATTATTGCACAGATGTGCCTTAGAATGCTCGAAATAAAAGGGAAATTAGCCTTTTTGTATGCATAGCATAAATCTGACATATTTTACATAAAAAATGAAAATGGATGTTTTTGTGATCTGTTTTTTTTTTTTTTTTTTTTGATATGTCATTGTAAATGATAGATTCTTGATCAGATGTTGTGGCGAGATTCTTAAATTTGACTTGAGGAAGGATTGACTTAGTTTTATGTCTGATTCAGATCTGCCTCAAATATTTTCTATTTGTGAACAACGGATTTGGTTGGTGTTAACACGGACATGATCCAACAGAAATCTCACCAGATATGCCACATGCTGTCTGAATCTAAACGGTCACCAAATGACCGTTATGTGGTCATTTGGTGTTTTTCAAAAAAATCTGCAAACCCACAAACTCGACTTAAGGTCAAAACCGGTAACGGTGAGAATAAGTCAGTGTTGGATGCTGTGTCTATTTCAAAATGCTGCAGGTTCCCTTGAATGAGAATAATCACAAGCTCTAAGGGGTGAGGTTAAAGGTGTAGTATGACCACACCCCTCTGATGGTGGGTGGGGTTAATGCTGGCTGAGGTGTGTGCACTCTGAGTAGTGTGCCTTTATTGAGAGAGTGGCGTCAACTCAGAACACGGTGCCATTTTGGGTCTAACTGTGCTGAACTACTGAATGAACCTTTAATCTTTTCAACATTTTTTAAAATCATTAACCACATACAACACCACATCCAGGTACAGGTGCTATCAAATATAAAAACAGTTAAGCTATCAAATTTATATAAATTTACAATTTATGATATTTATTTAATTTAAAGCCTGATTTATGCAGCTGCAGCTCTGTAACTCGGTGCCATGCAATAACGTGCGTGACAGTTTTAAAGATCTCCATCTCTGGATTATGCTTTGTTCTGGACAAATTTGACCCCCAACAAGCTTTTCTTTCTACAATCATCACCTCCAAATCAAAGAAACACCTTAGATAGTAACAACTATATAGTTGGAATATTCATTGATTTAAAGAAAGAGTTTGACACAATCACTCAGTTCTACTCAATAAACTGGAAAGATATGGTATCAGGGGAGTGGCTTGGAAATGGATTCAAAGCTATTTAATGGAGAGACAACAGTTTGTGCAGATGGGTGCATTTAAATCTAGATGTTTGGGCATCGCTTGTGGGGTCCCACATGGATCCATATTGGGTCCACATTTTTTTTAATCTTTATATAAATGACATTTTTAATGTGTCACAATTATTAAAATTATTATTATTTGCAGATGACACCAATATATTCTATTCCTGTGATAATTCTAGCAAACTTATTAATGTGGTAAATAGTGAATTAATCTGAAATCCTGGTTGAATATTAATAAATTATCCCTAAATATAAATAAGACTAAAGTCATGTTTTTCGGAAATCATAATGACAATTCTAATTTACCAGTAAATATAGACGGTGTTGAAATAGATAAAGTGTCAGAAATCAAATTTTTAGGGATAACCATTGATAGTAAATTAAGCTGGAAGTCTCATATCAGCCACATACATAAAAAAGTTTCCAAGAATGTTTCTATTATCTACAAAGCAAAATATTTTCTGGATCATTATGCATTATATTTATTGTATTGTTCTTTATCTCTCCTAATTTAACATACTGTATAGAGATCTGAGGCAACAATTACAAAAGTTTGCTACATCCCCTCTCTATACTCCAAAAGCGTGCAATAAGAATCATCTATAAGGTAGGATATCTTGATCACACAAATAGTCTATTTTTGCAATCCAAATGGTTGAAAATGCCAGATTTGGTTAATTTCTACACTGCTCAATTATTATATAAAGCCAGTAAAAACTCATTACCTAGTAATATTCTGTCTTTTTACTCAGAGAGAAGGGAGCTATAATTTCAGGGGATGTGGTAACTTTAAAGTCAAGGCAGTGAGAACTACCAGGAAAAGTTTCTGTGTGTCCGTGTGTGGCATTAAGCTGTGGAATAGTTTGGTACCTCAGCTCAAGCAATGTCCAAATATCCATCAATTCAAAAAAAGATACAAAGAAATGGTTCTATTGAAATACATGAATGAGGAGAGAGGTGCGTGATCATTACGTCTCTAATTTATTTTTATTTAATTTACCTTTGCTTTTTTGCCTTGTCAGCAATAGAAGGGATCTTGCTAAGACACACAAACTTTCATAAAATACCTAGAAATATATTGTACATCAATTTAATTATATATATCATAGCCATAATTGTAAATTATATTATTAAAAAAGAAAATAATAATAATAAAATCTTACTATATGTTTAATATATGTTAACATATTTGCATAATACCTGTTATTGCTGGTGTCGTAACCATGGTCAAAAGTATTATTTTTATACATGGTAATAACTTAGAGAGAGGGGGGAAACATATATATATATATATATGTGTACATATATAAATTTATTGATACATAAAAATACTTTTCTTTCCTCCTTGTCTCCCCCACTTACATCACTATCACCAGATCAGGGCCGGCAAGTGGTGGTCTGTTGCTCGAAGGTCTCCCCCTTCTGCCAGCAGACTCCAAAACCTTGTCTTTTAATGCAGAGCCTAGGACACTCAGCAAAGGGTGGACCTGTGTCAGGGGGCGACCCCTCTCTGGCAGCAGGTTTACAAAATACTTTGCATTGTTTAATGCACCACACACAAGACGAATGGGGAAGGAGGGGAAGGGAAAAATAAAATAATAAATTAATAAAAAAAAAGTTAGGGTAATAAAATAATAAAATAAATGAAATATATTTGTATATATGTGTGTACGTGTATACATGTGTGATGTATGGTGATGTATGTGTGTATTTTGTGTATGTATATCTACATATATATATATATAGAGAGAGAGAGAGAGAGACAGAACTACCATCCACACATACAATAATAATTCTTCTAAATAGTCATTCTCTGAATAAATGTGGGGAACTTATTGATATATGAAAATGACTTAAGGAATGACACCAGCAACATCAATAAAAAAAAAAAAATTTGACAATAATAATAATATTATTATGGTCATTATTACTAACTATTATGGTGGGAATTATTATTATTATTATTATTATTATAGATATTCATCACTAATATATGACATCAATTACATGATAATAAAAAAGGAATATTGGTCACACTCGGTAGTGGTAATAATGTATGGGTGTTTGGGGGTGGGATTAAATAAGCTCGTCTTCTTCCCACCCCTTTTCAGGCTAAATGCGTGTGTGTGTATGTATGTACGTATGTATTTCCTGTTCTTTTCAACCCAATGTGGGTAAATGTGAAAGAAATACTTATTTTGTAAAGCTCGAAATAAATAATCAATCAAAAAAGGTAAGCTGTACATTTTCCTCTTTTTCCGAGTGCTGTAAATGTGTGGACTTTTCTGATCCATTTATCAGTCTGCATACTGTAAAAAGCTATTATGATGACAGATGAAGGATTGAAAGCAGAAAATGTCAAATCACAGCCTTTTGTGTCTGATTTAACAGGTACGCATCCAGGCTACAGGTCTGAGTCTGAGCATGGCGTGAAAAAATTAACGGTGGGGCTTTTAATCACAGAAATGACTCAGGTCCGACTTTCCTCTCATTGGCGAGTGTCAGAGCGCTGAACTTTAATTTGTACCTCTGCACGTCCAGACTGCTCTGGGTTTTTAATGAAAATACATTGCAATCTGATGTGAGTGATATCTATGTAACAGATTAGTTACAGTCAGGAGGCGCTGAACATATACAGGGATTCCTGAATCGGGACCTGCGCCTCATTTAATGACCGGTCAAAATTTCCTCTGAAAATTTTTTCTGCCAAATGTATTTGATCTGAGCAATGGACTCAGACACCACTATGGTTTTGGTGTTGTTAGATCTTAGTGCTGTGTGGATGATCATATTTTGCTCGAATCTTTTTGGGATTACTGGAAGTGCCCTTGCATGGTTGATGTCATACCCGTCCAGTCTTTCTCAATGTGTTTTGTATAATAACACTACCTCTAACCTTAGTGACATGAGATTCAGGGTTCCACAGGGATCCGTTTTAGGCCCCTTGCTTTTCTCCCTGTATGTAGCACCCCTTGGGCGTATACTGCGGCGTTTTGGGATTGCCTCATTGTTATGCTGGTGATACTCAGTTGTACATGCCATTAACTGTGGGAAATCTCATTCCCATAAAACCCCTGGGGGACTGTCTTCTATCAGTGAGAAGCTGGATGTCTAGTAACTTCCTACTTTTAAACTCTGATAAGACTGAAATGATGGTTCTTGGTCCAGCAAGACATCTGCATCAATTTGACCAGCTGGCGCTCAGCCTGGGTTCATGTGTCATACATCATACGGACAAAGTGAGGAACCTTGGGGTAATTTTTGATCCCATGTTGTCCTTTGACCTCCACATCAGGGATGTTACTAAGACTGCTTTTTTCCATCTGCGAAATATAGCGAGGATCCACCCCATTCTGTCTATGGCTGATGCTGAGACCCTGATTATTGCATTTGTTTCTTCTAGATTAGATTATTGTAATGTCCTATTTTCAGGGTTGCCACAGTCCAGCATTAGGGGTCTTCAGCTGGTTCAGAATGCTGCTGCCATACTTTTTACATAAAGCAGAAGATTTGAACATATCACACCCATTTTGGCATCTTTACACTGGCTTCCTGTCTCTGTGAGAGCAGATTTTAAGGTTTTGTTCTTGACTTATGAAGTTGTTTATGGACTGCTGTCATCTTATCTGGCCGATAAGGTAAAACCCTCCGTGCCGGCCTGGGTTTTGCGGTTGCAGGATGCGGGACTGCAATGTGTTCCCAGGGTGAAGAAGTCAGCGGGTCAAAGAGCTTTATCTTATTGTGCACCCGCTCTGTGGAACAGTCTTCCTGCGACCGTGATGCAGTCGGAATCCGTGGACATTTTAGTCTAGAGACTTAAAACCTATTTTTATTCTCTTTCTTATGAATAGCTTTTATTTTTTTCTGTTTTATTCTTTTACTTGTGTTTTAAATTATATATTTAATTTTTTATTTTTGCTTATTTTTAATTTTATATTTGAACTGTGAGGTGCCTTGGGGCAGCTTTTGTTGTGATTTGGCGTTTTATAAGCTGATTAAATTGAATTGAAATGATCAATTATCAAAATGTAATCAGCGTGCGCACTGCAAAAAAAACGATTAAGATATGATGGCAGACGAAGCAGCGAAAGCAGCCAAGTGTCAAATCACAGCCTTCTGCTGCAGCTCAGAGTCTGAACACTGTGTGAAAAAATTAAACGGTCGTTTTTTTAATCAAGGAAATGACTCCGGTCCCACATGTGAGGGGTTTAATGGAAATACATTGTGATCGGATGGGACATTTTGTCCGATGTGAGCGAAAATCCATTGTACAAAATCGGTTATATACGGTGTTTATTACATGGAAAGCAATACAAAAACTTTCCAACTTTTTTTGTCCGGTGACTGCAAATATCCGGTTTATACGATGATGGTTTACAACCACAATTCTAATGAAGTTGGGACGTTGTGTGAAATGTAAATAAAAACAATACAATGATTTGCAAATCCTCTTCAACCTATATTCAATTGAATACACCATAAAGACAAGATATGTAATGTTCAAACTGATAGAGTTTCTGTTTTTGTGCAAATATTTGCTCATTTTGAAATGGATGCCTGCAACACATTTCAAAAAAGCTGGGTCAGGGCAACAAAAGACAGGGAAAGTTGATGAATGCTCAAAGAACACCTGTTTGGAACATTCCACAGGTGAACAGGTTAAGTGGACTCGGATACTACTACAGCATTGGTGTTGTTGGATCTCAGTGCTGCGTTTGACACAGTTGATCATCATATTCTACTTGATAGGCTAGAAAACTGTTTCGGGATTACTGGAACTGGTCTTGTGTGGCTGACGTATTATCTGTCTGGTCGTTCCCATTGTGTTTCGGCGTTTTGGGGTTGCTTTTCATTGTTATGCTGATGATACTCAGTTGTATATGCCGATAGCTGCTGGAAATCCTGTCCACATAAAATCTTTACAGGACTGTCTTGCAGCAGTGAGAAGTTGGATGTCTAGCAACTTTCTACTTTTGAACTCTGATAAGACTGAAATGATGGTTCTTGGCCCAGCAAGACATCGGCACCAATTTGATCAGCTGGCGCTTAGCCTAGGTTCATGTGTTATACATCATACTGACAAAGTGAGGAACCTTGGGGTAATCTTTGATCCTACGTTGTCCTTTGACCTCCACATTAGGGATATTACGAGGACTGCTTTCTTTCATCTGAGAAATATAGCAAAGATTCGCCCCATCCTGTCTATGGCTGATGCTGAGACTCTGATTCACGCATTTGTCTCTTCTTTATTTTCTGGTCTGTCGCAGTCTAGCATTCGAGGACTTCAGTTGGTGCAGAATGCTGCTGCCAGAATTTTGACACAAAGTAGAAGGTTTGACCACATTACCTCCCATTCTGGCATCCCTTCATTGGCTACCGGTTTCTGCCAGATTGGATTTTAAGTTTTATGTTGGTTTATAAAATTGTTCATGGACTGGCGCCTTCCTACTTGGCGGACTTGGTTATGCCCTACGTACCTGCGAGGCCTTTGCGTTCGCAGGGCTTCTGTGTGTTCCGAGGATGAACAAAAAGTCTGTGGGGTATAGAGCCTTTTCCTACCGTGGTCCGGCTCTTTGGAATGATCTACCTGCTGTTATTCGGCAGTCTGACACGGTGGAGATTTTTAAATCAAGACTGAAGACCCACTTTTTTAGACTGTCTTATCATTAATTTTTTAATCTGTTTGTGTTTGCTTTGTAATTTCTTTTTATTCTACTGTGGTTTATCTTTTAACTGTGCTTTTCTTGCTTTTAATTTTGAATTTAGATTAATTTGTGTTGTTGTGAATTATGTGAAGCGCCTTGGTGCGACTTTGTCGTGATTTGGCGCTATATAAATTAATAAATTAATTGGAAACAGGTGAGTGTCATGATTGGGTATAAAAGGAGCATCCCCAAAAGGATCAGCCGTTCACAAGAAAAGATGGGGTGAGGATCACCACTTTGTGAACAACTGCTTGAAAAAATATTCCAACAGTTTAAGAACAATGTTTCTGAATGTTCAACTGCAAGGAATTTAGGGATTCCATCATCTACAGTCCATAATATAAATCAGAAGATTCAGAGGATCTGAAGAACTTTCTACACGTAAGCGGCAAGGCCGAAAACCAACATTGAATGCCCGTGACCTTTGATCCCTCAGGCAGCACTGCATTAAAAACCAACATTGTGGAAAAGGATCTTACCGCTTGGGCTCAGGAACACAGTTCGTCGCTACATCTACAAGTGCAAGTTAAAACTCTACCATACAAAGCGAAACTCATACATCAGCAACATCCAGAAACGCCACTGCCTTCTCTGGGCCCGAGTTCATTGAAATGGACAGAGGCAAAGTGGAAAAGTGTGCTGTGGTCTGATGAGTCCACATTTCAAATTGTTTTTGGAAATCATGGATGTCATGTCCTCCAGATAAAAGAGGAAAAAGACCATCCAGATTGTTACCAACGCAAAGTTCAAAAGCCAGCATCTGTGATGGTATGGGGATGTGTTAGTGCCCATGGCACGGACAACTTACACATCTGTGATGACACCATCAATGCTGAAGGGTACATCCAGGTTTTGGAGCAACACATGCTGCCATGCAAGCAACGTCTTTATCAGGGACGTCCCTGCTTATTTCAGCAACACAATGCCAAGCCACATTCTGCATGTGTTACAGCAGCATGGCTTCATAGTAAAAGAGTGCAAGTACTAGACTGACCTGCCTGCAGTCCAGACCTGTCACCCATTGAAAATGTGTGGCGCATCATGAAGCGCAAAATACGACAACGGAGACCCTGGACTGTTGAAAAACTGAAGTCGTACATCAAGCAAGAATGGGAAAGAATTCCACCTACAAAGCTTCAACAATTAGTGTCCTCAGTTCCCAAATGCTTATCGAGTGTTATTAGAAGGAAAGGTGATGTAACATAGTGGAAAACATACCACTGTCCCAGCTTTTTTGAAACGTGTTGCAGGCATCTATTTCAAAATGAGCAAATATTTGCACAAAAACAAAGTTTATCAGTTTGAACATGAAATATCTTGTCTTTGTGATGTATTCAACTGATATAGGTTGAAGGGGATTTTCAAATCACTGTACGAGTATTCTATTTTTATTTACATTTTACACAACATCCCAACTTCACTGGAATTGGGGTTGTAGGTGAGTTTTACTGTACATGGGACTGAACAATAAATTTACTTCTCAAAACTTTGACGAGGAAATTACCTCCATCCCACACATCTGACTTTATTTTCCCAAATTTTTCTTCTGTTTGGATCTGAAGCCCTTGCAGTGTCTATTTGTGCCTCCAAATACACAGCAACCCAGCATTTTCAGCGAATGAATAAATAAAAAAGCTGGACTTACAATGGTTTGCAAAAGTATTCAGCCCCTTGGTATTTCACACATTTTAATTTGTTTATGGAATTTCAAATACAAAAAGTAAACCAGGCTTCTCAATATAAAAATTTCTAAAATTATCTTCCTTAAAATCAAACTGAAAGTAAATCTCTACAACATGATATAAATTAATTAAAAATATAAAAGCCAAGATGATGGGTTGCATAAGTAATGGGCCCCTTTGGTATAATACCTGTAAATATTCAGCTTTATTGTCAGTTTTCTTCAGATGAGTCAGTGGATGGATACATGAACATTTACAAGTCACTGAATATGTCTTGAACTTTATTTACATCATTTATGAAGAAATACAAACAGTATGGCACTCTGTGGTAAATCTGTATGAAGTAGACAGTTCTCAAAAACTGAGTGACTGTGCAAGAAGGAGAAGAGTGAGGAAAGACACCTAGACAACCTAGAAGTTGTTATAGGCTTCTGTGGCTGTGATTGGAGAAATTGTGCACAGTGCAAGTTTTGGATTTTATATCCCCAGTTATACAGCTTCATGACGAAGTGGAGCAGAGGAGGGTTTTCTTAAAAAAGACCTGAAAGTTCAACTACAATTTGCCAGAAGGCACATCTGAGATGCAAGCCTCGATTTGATGTTTTAGTGAAAGAAGACCCTCATCTATACCACACAATTTCTTCAATCACAGCCACAGAAGCCTAAAACTTCTTCTGGGTTGTCTGGGTGTCTTGGTGGCGTTCCTCACTGTTCTTGAGAACTGTCTACTCCACACAGATTTACCATAGAGTGCCATACTGTTTGTATTTCCTCATAATTGATGTAACTAAAGTTAGACATAATCAGTGACTTGGAAATGCTCATGTATCCATCTCCTGACTTGTCTGAAGGAAACTGGCAATTAAACTGATTATTTACAGGTATTATGCCAAAGGGGCTGATTACTTATTCAACCCATCATCTTGGCTTTTATATTTTGAATTAATTTACGTATATCAAGTTGTAGAGATTTGTTTTCAGTGTGAGTCTAAGGAAGATATTTTTAAAAAAATTTCTATTGAGAAACCTGATTTATTTTCTGTATTTGAAACACCATATTTACAAATTTACACCATATTTATTAAATTATTAATTTATTAAATTTACACCATACCACAAATTAAAATGCGTGAAATACCAAGGGGCTGAATACTTTTGCAAGCCAAAGTACATGCAGACAAACAGCGAACACTACACCATGAGTCATGTGACCGATTTTATTTGACTTGTCACGTCACCACTCTATTTAGGCACACGAACGCTGAGTACCCTTCTAGTTATCTTAAGAATTGCCAGCATTATTTCTTTAAAGCAGCAAGCAAATTTCCTGACTGATAGTTGACTGATTTAGTAAAGTAAATACACTAAAATATATATGGTTGACACAATAAACTGAAAACTCTTATTTCCACTGTGGTCCATATTAATCATTGGGTTCGTCTCTTTTTAAAATGTAAATATTAATCATTTCCAGTGTGTCCACGCGAAGATACCCGCTGGGTGGCGCTGGGTTCACACTGGTCACGCAAGATGAAGCGCGCGAGATAATTTTAGGGCAAACAAAGGTTACCATGGAGATCTCTTCTATCCTTTGTTTTAAGTTGTTTAACATCGACCACACGGGAAAACACCGTGTTATTAACGCACAAACCCAACAACACTCAGTTTATTAATTCGTGTGAGTTTCCCCGCAAACACAAGCAAACTCTCTCTTTAGCCAGTTTGACATTAGCGACGCGCTGCTAACGCTAACCAGCACTAGCTGGCATGCTAGTTTAAGCGAAATCGGTAAGTCATGGCACTGAGAGGAGTTTCACTCTGTACTTCACTGCAGATTGAGAAAAAAGCGGCCTCTATGAGCTGAACTGAGTGGTTAGGAGGAGATAACGTCGCTGTGGGCGGATCTCAAACAGCCAGTGAGGTTATCTCCGGTTAGCCATACAGGCTAGCATGACGGACCGTATCGTTCCTGCCGGGGTCTGGATTCTTCTCAGCCACCAGCCATGATTTTATGGAGCCTAACCTACAAGTAAGAGCTTCTCCCCACTACCCGAATGTGATTCTCGTGAGTGTTTATGTCTGACAGAAAGGATTGGTGCATAGGGTGGATTTTCTTTTCTGAATCATCCAGCTAGAGGAAGGAGGATTTTTGTGGCACACCTCGATAGATCGTGAAGAAAGCCGAACCATATTCTTGATTTTCGTCAAATGTTGTTCTGTTTGGTGCAGGGGACACATGTAAAGTCTAGTAAATGGTTTAACCCAGGGAAGTACGCCTTAAATATCTAGGCTTTACAGGTACGAGTACGCCAGGCGATAGTGACAGCCATATTCAATGTTCGCAAAAACCACCGAGCGCTGTGTGCACCAAATGCCTTTTATGACTTACTTCCTGTGATCCACATGATAAAGGTGATGGATTATATTTAGAGCAGGTACAGAGGGTGTTGCCGCAGAGTGGCATTTTTATGTGATTAAAGGTCTCACAAGAGAACTGAACGGTAATCTTGTATGTGTGCTGCCTTCGGGGACTCTGTTTTAAAATTGTTCATCCTGGACTCGCCTTAGCATTTCATATTGTCCGTTTCTGTCACCATATAGATAACGTAGCACTTATTAATTTTAGCTATTTCATGTAATAGCCAGCTGTACATGCTCTTATTTGTGGTGTACAATGTATTTTGACAGCCCTGTAAATGGTGCCTCAATAATCTCATTTATTTTAATGTGGCACTTGCCTTTAATAGAAACTGAAGGCAATATGAAATTATGTTAGAGTTGGTAGAAAAGTATTGTGAATTTTATTCTTTAATGTTTACTCATTGCCACTGAGAATTTGCTTACTCTTTCAAACATTAGGTGTTTTTAAATTAAGTGGTTACAGGTGTGAGACATCCCAAACATGAACGGTCATGTTACCTGCTGGAGCAGTTTGTCACACAGCACCACTTTCCAGCCATGGACCATTTCAGTGATGGCTGCCAATACAGCGGGTACTGTGTGGTATAGCATATATCTAAATACATTTCCCGTGTAACCAGAATTTTACAAGGAGAGTTTAATACAGAAGTACTCGCTCAGAGAGAAATCTTAATTTGCATATTCATGTCCACATATGGGCCATGTGCCATTGACAAAAATACAAAAATTATAAGTAAAAGTACAAGTTCATAACTTGACATTCGTTCATTTCTTGTACCCGCATTCCCCAGTCGAGGGTCTTGGGGGGGGGGGGGGGGGCTGAAACCTATCCCAGCAGTCGTAGGGCAAGGGGTAGGGTACACCCTGGAGAGAATACCAGTCTGTCACTGGAGTATATATAGACAGACAAACTCATTCACAAATAGATGTACACCTATGTTCAGTTTAGAGTCACGGATTAACCTATCCTGCATGTCTTTGGAAGTGGAAGGAAGCCAGAGCACCCAGAGGGAACCCATGCAATCAAGGGGAGACCATGCAAACTCCACACAGAAAGGACCAGGTGGGACGCAGTCCCAGGACCTTCTTGCTGTGAGGAAACAGTGCTAATCACTCATCCATCGTAACGACTAACTCTAGACAAATAATTCTTAAAGAGAGAGGAAAATAATGGTATAGAACTCTCACACTGAGCACTAACTGTGCTTTGTTGGTCAGATGATGTTATAGTGATTGCACAGTTATAGCTGTGATAACCCTAACCCTTCAATACATGTATTTAGCTGCTTTATGTCCTTACCTTGCAGATTCATATTAACAGCACAAAATCTTTATCAGTAAATAAAATATTCTATCAATAAAGCTTTATTGCTCTACAGGGTAACATTGGGAACATGCACTGGTACTATGCATCACTGCATCTGCCACACTAGGGAACTGTCTCAGGTTTTTGATGGAAACTTCCCAATCAGACAGCTGGTTCATCCCCACTTCTTGAATGTCACCATCTAATCTGCAGCAGCCAGGTGAAACATAGGCATCACCTTGGCCTTCTTCATCCTCTGGAGTCCTCAGTATTGAGGCACCTCTGTTCATGATCATGCCCAGAGAAAACACGCCTCATAGCCAAAATGTCATAGCAAGCATTCCGATACAATGCAAGTGATACTCCTCATCTTAATCTCCCTAAGTAATTTCTGTTTGACAAGAAGTCAGTAGGATTTTCTCAGCAGTGACATTCATGTCTCTGGGTCTTTGCCCTTTATGACTGAGACACCTACAAAAAGCTTATGGAGCCATGAGTTTGCTGGACAGTGGTGTTCAGTGATAAAACTCTGTGGACTCTATTGTCCTTGTCCGGACTAATTATTTGTTACAAACTGACATAATAGGCTTGTGGTACAGTTATCTGTACCAACGGACCACCTAAGACATCTGCGCTCTCGTATTTCTATTGAATGAAATATCACCGTTAACAATAATTAGCAGGTGTTTATAGCTGGTCATAGTTGTTAATGCCCACACCCAAGCCACCAAAAAGCTTTGCGGAAATCGAACACCTGAACCAAAGTTAGCCTTAGTTTGCTTGGAGAGTACGATATGGTGGGGCGGGATGGATTTGGGCTCCATTCATCTTGCCCAGGTCACCACGGCCTTGCTCCACACCTTTACCCATTGCTGGCCATGAACAATGTTTTTATTTGTTTTTCATTAATTCATTCATTTTCTATACTATTCTATGGGGAATCTTCTTCACAGACTAAAGTTAATTATGGAGTTCCACAAGGTTCTGTGCTAGGACCAATTTTATTCACTTTATACATGCTTCCCTTGGGCAGTATTATTAGACGGTATTGCTTAAATTTTCATTGTTACGCAGATGATACCCAGCTTTATCTATCCATGAAGCCAGAGGATACGCACCAATTAGCTAAACTGCAGGATTGTCTTACAGACATAAAGACATGGATGACCTCTAATTTCCTGCTTTTAAACTCAGATAAAACTGAAGTTATTGTACTTGGCCCCACAAATCTTAGAAGCATGGTGTCTAACCAGATCGTTACTCTGGATGGCATTTCCCTGATCTCTAGTAATACTGTGAGAAATCTTGGAGTTATTTTTGATCAGGATATGTCATTCAAAGCGCATATTAAACAAATATGTAGGACTGCCTTTTTGCATTTACGCAATATCTCTAAAATCAGAAAGGTCTTGTCTCAGAGTGATGCTGAAAAACTAATTCATGCATTTGTTTCCTCTAGGCTGGACTATTGTAATTCATTATTATCAGGTTGTCCTAAAAGTTCCCTAAAAAGCCTTCAGTTGGTTCAGAATGCTGCAGCTAGAGTACTGACGGGGACTAGCAGGAGAGAGCATATCTCACCCGTGTTGGCCTCCCTTCATTGGCTTCCTGTTAATGCTAGAATAGAATTTAAAATTCTTCTTCTTACTTATAAGGTTTTGAATAATCAGGTCCCATCTTATCTTAGGGACCTCATAGTACCATATTACCCCATTAGAGCGCTTCGCTCTCAGACTGCGGGCTTACTTGTAGTTCCTAGGGTTTGTAAGAGTAGAATGGGAGGCAGAGCCTTCAGCTTTCAGGCTCCTCTCCTGTGGAACCAGCTCCCAATTCAGATCAGGGAGACAGATACCCTCTCTACTTTTAAGATTAGGCTTAAAACTTTCCTTTTCGCTAAGGCTTATAGTTAGGGCTGGATCGGGTGACCCTGGACCATCTCTTGGTTATGTTGCTTTAGACGTAGACTGTGTTTCATAATTATTGTATGGCCTTGCCTTGCAATGTGGAGCGCCTTGGGGCAACTGTTTGTTGTGATTTGGCGCTATACAAGAAAAAAGTTGATTGATTGATTGATACCCGCTTATTCTAACCAAGGGCCACGTGGGGGGGGGGGCTATCCCAGCGGTCACTGCGATATGCAAGGTTCCCCCTTGATATGACATCAGACTATCACAGGGCTGATGGATATAGAACAGACAAACACATTCACACTGTCACTCACACCTGTGGTCAGTTTCGAGCAACCAGTTCACTTAACCTTCATTGGAGCATGAGGAGTGAACCCATACAAACATGGGGAGAACACACAAACTCCTCACAGAAAGGACCAGGTCAGAAGTAAATCCAGGGCCATCTTCTTGTGATGCAATGGTGCTAACCATTATGGATGTGAATCTTTCAACAACTCACAGTTTGATTACGTTTTGATTCATGGGGGTCACGGTTCAATTCAATATCGATTTGGTACAGAAAATAGAGCTGCTAATTTCAGGATCTACTCAAGTGTGCTAAGAAAGGTGGTGTGGCAAATTATGCCATGAAAGTAAAGTGCCAAAGATAATGTAGATTTATATGTGAAAAAGTCAATGTAAACAAAAGCAAATTTATGAATAAAGGTATTTCTTCTCCACAACACTGTAGGGGCATGTCTTTTGAAATCAAACGGGTGGTAGATCTAGTTATTCTTTTTACAAATTCAGAACTGGCTGGACGTTTGTTAAAGTGATGCACTGTGGTGCTGGTCAACTCCTGGTGTTGCCGCTGCGGCTGCTCATCTTCTTTCAACTCGGGGTAGATAATATGCTGGATGCATCTGAGCATTTATTCTGTTTTCCAAAATGCTTGACCTTCACTTTGCACAGCTTGCATATTGAATTGGTCATATGAAGCTACTTCCTTCTCGGGATATTGTACAATCCAAAGTGCGCCCAAACTCTTGCTTTTAACGATAACGGTAAATTTTGCTGGATGATATATTGCCTCAGTAAACACCACAAAAATGTAAATACTGTATAATCCTTTTAAAGAGAAATGAGCTTTATTTCTCAAGAATATACAACGTTGGAATTGAAATGAGTTAAACACTTTTAAATTAGTGATTCATTTTTCAAAAGGGGGTGTGAACTAATGGGCCATTTTCTCCATATGATGTGCCCTTCAGACATCAGTGGGCCTATGCAAAGCAGACTAAAATAAATAATTCAAGGATTGTCATGGTGTGTGTGTGTGTGTGTGTGTTTAAATCTGTTTTAAGAGTCACAGCTTTATGGCACTAAATCCAGGCCAAAAGTTTTGTAATCTGAAAAGAAAAAAGATTGAAAAAATAAATTTTGAAACTGAAAATTCAATGTTTGTTTTTGAATTTTATAATCATTTCAAATGTATTATTAAAATAAAAATAAGTGTAAGATATATATTTTTCAGTTTAAATGTATTTTTGATTCAGCTCTGTAATTATTTTGATCAAAACATTTATTTTCATTCATATTTCCTTTTTTTCACTCTACTCCCGTCTCCATCGTGGATTACTACGCGGCTGGCGCGTGAAAGAAAATAGAGAGAATGAAAGCTTATTACGAGGCTTTAAACCCTCGAGATAAAGCTGTTTATTGTGATTGATATGTAGCAATTGGTTCAGTCGATCCGTATGTTGTACCGGATAGTGAATTTAATGACGATGTAACAAAGTGGCCGGTAGTTTCACAGCGTAAACTTAATGTGACCAGAACCAAGCAGACCGCCCGTAAAGCCAAAGTCAAAAGAGCGCTCCGGCTACCGGCGGTGTGAAGAAGCCTCACCGTTACATGCTCGGCACTGAGGCGCTGAGAGTGATCCGCCGCTGCCAGAAATCCACTGAGCTGCTGATCCGCAAGCTGCCGACCAGGTCAGCCTCGCTGGCCTCCTGCAGAGCATCATAGCAGAGCTCTGAAAGCAGAGGTTGGTCTTGAAGTCCTGAGCGATTTCTCTCACCAGGTGCTGGAAGGGCAGCTTGTGGATCAGCAGCTCGGTGGATTTCTGATAGCGGTGGATCTCTGTCAGTGCCACGGTGCCGGGCCTGTAACGGTGAGGCTTCTTCACACCGCCGGTATCCGGAGCGTTCTTCCGGGTGGCTTTGGATTTGGATTTCCGGGCGGTCTGCTTGGTTCTGTCCATATTAAAGCTTCCTTCAGATCTGCTGAGCCAGGTTTCTCTGTGTGTCACTTAGAAAGCTCCTAACACTCCTCTGCATGATGCACAATAACTGCTGGCAGCCTGTAAAATGAGCGACCTGCCTCATTTTCATGCAGCAATGCTGTGCTGCTTTCACGGTCTTGTGTGGATTTGGGACACATCGGTTTTTTAGGTATAGGTGTTAAGCTTTACAGTCTTGCATATTTTCCAGTTTTTAAACATCAAAAATGAGTGGTCTAGAATTACTTGTAATAGACATCTTTGTCCTTAGCATTACTTAGACCAGTGATTTTCAACCTTTTTTGAGCCGCGGCACCCTTTTTATATTTACAAAATCCTGCGGTACACCACTGTCATGTGTCACGCACCACTAACTCGACTGTGTCTACACGGTGCGTTAGCACGTTAGCAAGACGTGCGGTACAGATATGATGTAACATAGTATATTATAGTCATGGAGCTGTATATAAGAACTAGAGAGCGCAGTCCCATTGCTGCACACTAAATGAAAATGTCCCTTCATGGACAGCGACATGACGTCTCCTAACCGGGCAAAATATTGACGAAGTACCCGGATGTTAATGCATTTTCAATGGAGATTCGCGACTGAACACACTCAGAAAAATGCTCGCAAAATACGTGATAAAATGCCATTTTGTCCTGGATATCGAGCCAGTAAAATGAAATTACATTAAATTATGTCAGGAAAGTATTAAACTTACTCTCACACACACATTCTCAAATATTAGTGTTGAAAGTTACACGGATCTGTGCTGTTAAGCTATGCTGCTCGGCTGAGCTGCTGCTGTGTTCAACGCAGCGCGGCTCCTAAAACCATTGCAATGCTTTTATATATATTATATTTTTACACAATTATCCTTTATTGACCGAGTTTCATTCATGAAGTCAGTGGTGTGTGTGTGCACATCTCTGTGTGTGTGGCAGCACAGCGCGGGTCATTAATCTCATTATTTTAAGGTGCAAAAAAAAAAAAAACTCCCCAGTCTTGTCCAACAATTTTTAGTCACTAACGACAAGAATTTTAACTAGACATTGGTCTAGCAGTGGAAAATATCAACTAGACATAAGTGAAAATAATGATCCGTGTCATCGGGCGACACAGGTACGGCAGGAGACATACAGCAGTTTATCATCCAAATATCACGGACAAAGTGACAACAATAACCAAAACCACTTACTTATGGAAGGAAATATTGTTCTCCCTTGTTCCTCCGTTGTGACTTTGCCAACATACGCAGCTTTCCGGCATATTCCACCTGTTTCTTGACGAGACTAAGTGAACTTCTATGCACACAAATCACTAACTTGCCTGGAATTAAAATGGCGATCACGCCTCCTTGTCGGCACACGGCTCAGCGCTACTGCGCGCTTTGCTGCCATCTAGTGGAATAAAAGAGCATTACACCATCTGCCACACTATTACAGCACATACACCCGATAATGGTGATATTTGATAATTGCCCACGGCACCCCTGACGATCGATCACGGCACCCCGGTTGAGAATCACTGACTTAGACAATACAGTGGAGAAAAAGTGTTAAGTCATTATCTATCAAAGGACCCACGTTTCCTGAAAGCAACATCATGTGAGGACTGATTGCTCTCCTGTCAGTCACAATTCCATGCCCCTCTCAATCAAAGCCACGCCCTCCCACACCAGAATGGGGTCAAAAGTTTGAAACTGAAAAAATAAGATCTGAAAGTGGGGAAAAAAGATCTGAAGGTGAAAAAAAGAAATATGAATGAAAATAAATTATTTGATCAAAATAGTTACAGAGCTGAATCAAAAATTTATTTAAACTGAAAAATATATATCTTACACTTATGTTTATTTTGATAATACTTTTTAAACGATTATAAAATTGAAACATTGAATTTTCAGTTTCAAAATTTATTAATTTTTTTTTTATTTTCAGATTACAAAACGTTTGGCCTGGATTTAGCTCCATACAGCTTGAGCCAATTGGAGACAAAATGTTGTTATTTCCTGGCTATTAATTCAAGCCTCTTGTGTAAAAATCTGTAGGCTTTGGTTTGGGTGAATGTAATCTCTTTACATACACCACAGATAATGTGAAATACTGAAACATGTGATAGAGTGAAAAAACTGAAATAAATCCATCTTGAAACTATTATTTCTAATTAATATTGTATGGAAATAAAGTTGGCCTTCTCACTAACTTAACATCCATTGATGAATACATGCAGTTGGGGGAAATGGAATTTAAGTTTTTAGTCAAAGTGTATGTAAACTTACAGTACCCTCCAAAAGTATTGGAACACTTGGTATTTCACACATTTTAATTTGTCATTTCAAATACAAAAAATAAAAAATTCTAAAATGACCTTACTTAAACTCAAACTGAAAGGACATCTCTACAACTTGATATAAATTAAATAAAAATATAAAAGCCAAAATGATGTGTTGCATAAGTAATGGAACGCTTAATTGTAAATAGCCAGTTTTATTATATGGCTACGATGCTACGCACACTCTGATTGGCTGATTTCCAGTCTGATATTTTCCAATATCAGACCTTTCCATGACAATCGGTCTGGTGTCACAGGCCGAACGGTCCACCCCTAAAAATCGGTCTCCCCTGCCTTCACTGCACATGCGTCATTAGCCACGGTTCATGGATTATCTCCTCGTTTCTGCTTAAAGCTGCACTTCAGTCGTCATTTGTCTCAGCGACAGATATCTGAAGCTTTTGTACAACAATCATTTCCACATAAATTTGACATTATTTCATCATAAAACACGGAGGAAGCGATCAGAGTGCCGCAGCTACACTGGCTGCTAGCTATTGCGTTCACTGTGTGTCCATCATTTCAAAGTGTCAGCGAATATCGCCTCATTTCTGCTTAAAACGGCCTCATTTCTGATTAAAACTGACCTTAGAGTGATTTAAGAGGTTTTACCTTGTCATCTGATGGTTAATAATTCCATTAATCCATTTGATCGCTTTGGATGAAGAGACTACTGCCCCCCCCCCAGATGAGCTATCGATGCTCCGAAATGACAAATGCACAGTAGAGGCAGGGCGGACCAGTTATTTTTTGGGGGGGGGGGGCAGTCGGTCTGTGACTCCGAAATGACAAATGCACGGTAGAGGCAGGGCGGACCAGTTATTTTTTTTGGGGGGGGGGGGGGGACAGTCGGTCTGTGACACCGGATTGCCTATCACATTTGCGACATTGTTTACAATATTCACGGTGCAAAATAAAACAAAACAAAAAGCAAACAAAGAAAATGAAGGAATTGACAGCAAATGAGAAGCTTATTGAGACTGCTCATTTTTCTAACATACACAAAAAACAACAAAAAACAAATCCAGTATGTCATAAGCCATCTGAAGGTATTTGCAGTAGGTGAAGAGCTCAACACATTTCTGTTGCGATTTTTTGCTGGACTGAGAAAAGCAGACGGCAGTCTGTACACAATGCACAGCATCAGCTATGGGCTGCATCGTTAGGATTGTTTTTGAACTATCTGATTCTTTTTGCAAGTTGACTGAGAACAATTTTGGATTGGACTCCTACGAGTATTTAAAGTTCATGTTGGACTGTTTGGAACCTGTTGACGTCAAAGGACCAGTGACATGGCAAAATGTAAGTCCCTTTCTCTTGTTTATAAATTAATAAAATATCAAATGACAAGGATCTATTTTAGCCATTGTATAAAACAAACAGTTTTTTCATTTGTTCAATGGAAAGAATATTTCATGAGGTGAAAGATGGAATGTTCCATCTTTCACCTCATGAAGTATTGTCACCATTGCACTCATAAACATTCATTATTTATATCAGGGGTGGGCAACTTGTTCCAGAAAGAGCCAAGAGGGTGCAGGTTTTCTTTGCAGCCACTGACTCCACCAGGCGATTTCACTGATTAACTGATTCCATTTGCTCAAAGTGCTATTAATCAGTGAAATCGCCTGGTGGAGTCAGTAGCTGCAAAGAAAACTTGCACCCTCTTGGCCCTTTCTGGAACAAGTTGCCCACCCCTGATTTATATAATAACGTCTTCTTGGTTGTCTGGGTGTCTTGATGGCTTTCCTCACACTTCTCCTTCTTGCAGACTCAATTTTTTAGAAAAATCTACTCCATAGAGATTTACCATAGAGTACCATGCTGTTTACATTTCTTTATAATTGATGTAAATAAAGTCTAAGATGCATTCAGTGACTTGGAAATGTTCATGTATCCATCCCCTGACTTGTCTAAAGAAAACTGCCAATAAAACTAATTGTTTACAGTTAATAAACCAAAGTGTTCCATTATTTATGCAACCCATCATATTGGCTTTTATATTTTTAATTAATTTATATCAAGTTGTAGAGATGTGCTTTCAGTTTGAGTTTAAGGAATATAACTTTAGATTTTTTTTTTTGGTTGTTTGTTTGTTTTGTTTTTTTTTGTATTTTTGTTTAAGTGTCAGACATGAAAATGTGTGAAATATCAAGTGTTCCTATATTTTTGGCGGACACTGTACATCTACAACTGTAAATGATTGTAATCAGGAGTTACAGTATCTCTAAACATTTTCACTGTACATCACTTTATGGTGTTGCCTTAAATAATTATGTTGTAAATGAAAAGTTTATCTGTTATGATACTATTATCATAGTTTATTTGACACCTGACTATCAATTAACTGTTTACTGCAAATGAGTCAAATGATTGTTGCACATCCAGAATATATCACGTGATCCAAATGATTGTTTCAAGTCTGCTGAACATCACAAATCACACTGCAAAGAAATTATGTAAGTCTTTCTTGTTCAATTTTGATAGATGGCACTTATTTAGACGAGATTTTGTCTGACAGGAAACCTCTTTCAAAGGAACGTGTGGATCGTGACGATTGAGATAGTTCCGACGGTCTTTGAAGGCATATATTGTTACGTAATAAGGGGCAGGGCCAGTAGGTTTTACATGCGTGAACCGTGAGCACAGTCAGTTACGCACTGTCTCTGTGGATGTTATATCGACCTCTGCTGGATTTCTGGCTGCTCTGTGGGAGCAGACTGAGAGAAGTTTGGGACATTTCGCAGCAGAGCGGTCACCAATCAAAATACAACTCCGCGTGCGCTAAAAAAAACAACAAAAAAAAAACACACACAACTGGTAAGATGCGACTTTTCTGTTTCTGTGTCAGACCATTTGTTGACGTAGTGTGTAAATTTATGTCTGCGCACAGGCTGTAAGTGACAACGCGTTTTATGTGGAGATAAATATCTTCACAGCGTTTTGTCAGTTAATATGTGAGCTGATGTTGCGTTCATGTGCTACATTTCACCGCGACTTGTTGAAAACGCCACACATTGTTCAGCGTGGTGTTTACGTCGCTGTTCATGCTCCAACCACGTGTCGGCAGCTTGGTGCCTTGTGGCCATTGTAAACACCGCTGCATTGTGGGACGCTGTCTGCGGTAATACACTTTTTTTCCTAATTTGTCACCAAAACATATTGACAAAGACAACTGCAAGTGCTGGAAGTTTGTAGGTGGGTGAAAGTGTCCGAGCAGCGTGCTGTGCGGGGCTGAACAGCCTGCATCATCCCTCCCATACAGCAATTAGACGCTCGAGTACTTATCATTCAGTGTCAATATTTTCGATAATACTGGACATGGTGATCATCACCAGGTCATCCTGCTCCCACACAGCAGATACTGTATCATCAGCCCACCGCACACAGCTGACAATAAATTACTGAAAACATGACTTTGATTGCAATTTATTTAACAGAAATGATTAAACTCAGTTTAATGCCATCACATATTAATCTTAAGTAAATTCATAGTATAGTGCACAGTAATATTAAGTTGGTGTTAAACCATACGAAAATATAGTTGGCAGGAAAAAAGTGTTAAGTATTAGTGTTAAGTATTAGTTTTGGCAAATACAAATTGATTGACCTCTGGAGCAAGTAATTAATAAAGACCCCTTTATTCTTTATTCATTTCTAATTTTTCAAGCTACATTTTTTTTTTTTAAAGTAGACATTAAGTATTTTTAGTGATATCATAACCCTTTTGTTTTCTGTGCTGGTTCACATTCATATCCATATGAAACTGGTAGCTTTCTGTAATTTTGCATACCTCACAACCCCAGTGGCGGTCTCATATCTTATACATCCAACATTCACACACACAAACTACAGCTGATGATTGATATTAAAAATTTAATGGTGTGAAATTACTGTTACAGGTTAAACCCTGTTCACCATTATTAACACAAGGCAGCGCCATCGTGTCACTGCTGCTGGAGTCCCTTAATTGAGAGAGTAGCAACATGACTAGTTGGGGGGGAAGGTCACATGACTCGTGGTGCCATCTTGGGTTCAAAATAGCGTTCTCTGTTAATCTATCTGCATGTAAATCCAGCTATTTTATTTGTTTATTGGCTGAAAATGTCAGGTTGCTGTGCATTTGGAGGCACAAATAGACACAACAAGGGCTTCAAGATGTACACATTCCCTTCAGATCCGAACAGAAGAAAAATTTGTTTAAATAAAGTCAGCTGTGGTATTGTAGCTGACATCATCATCAGAGCTTTGAGAGGTAAATGTATTGTTCAGTCCCATGTACAGTAAAACTCACCTAAACCATCATTGTATAAACTCGGTGTATCCGCTGTCACTGGACAAAAAAAGTCCCAAAGTTTTTGTATTGTAATCCATGTAATAAACACAGTATGTGATGGATTTTGTATAACATATTTTTCACTCACATTGGATAAAATGTCCCATCCGATCACAGTGTATTTCCATGAAAAACCCCTTGCATGGGGGGGCCGGAGTCATTTCCGTGATTACAAGCCCAACCGTTTATCTTTTTGCACATGGTACGCAGACTATGAAACCGCAGCCTGACATGCTAAATCCAGCCCATTTAAACATGCTGTAGTTAGGCCTCTTCTTAACCTAGATCCCTCAGTTTTATCTAATTTTAGACCAGTATCAAACTAAGGTTTTTATCTAAGGTTTTAGAAAAAGTTGTTTTTAATCAGTTGCAATCGTTTTTAGAACACAACTCTGTTTTAGATAAATTTCAGTCAGGTTTTAGATCTCGACATAGCACTGAGTCAGCTCTTTTAAAAGTACAAAATGACATTGTTTTATCCTTGGACTCTAAAAAACCTGTGCTGCTGGTGATGTTGGATCTAACAGCTGTGTTTGATACTGTGGGCCACTCAATCCTCCTCACACGTCTGTCCCAGCAGGTTGGCCTCCGGGGGACTGTCCTGGAGTGGTTTCAGTTTTATTTGACCAACAGGACTTTCAGGATGATGGTTAATGACCTCTCCTCCTCCACAGTTCCTCTGACCACTGGTGTGCCCCAGGACAGTATCCTCGGACCGCTCTTGTTCTCTTTGTACATGCTTCCACTGAGTTCAGTCATCACTAAATACAATCTTCAGTTTCATTTTTATGCTGATGATCTTCAGATTTATATGCCAGTTGTGCCTAATAATACAAGTGCTTTGGACTTCATACATAGCTCTTTTAAGGATATTAAGGACTGGCTGGCTCAGAATTTTCTGCACCTTAATGAAGCCAAAACAGAGTGTATTCTGTTTGGAGCTAAAACTAACTCTGACCCAGATCTTGGCTCCCTGGCTCCTTATTGTAGGGCTGTGGTAAGGAACCTTGGTGTGTTGTTTGACGACTGTTGAAAATTTGAGAAACAAATTGACAGTGTGGTAAGAGCCAGTTTTTTCCAGCTGAGACTCTTGGCAAAAGTCAAACCCTTTCTAAGCCAAAGGACCTTGAAAAGGCTATGCATGCTTTTATCAGCTCCGGATTGACTACTGCAATGCACTTTATGTTGGTATCACTCTAGGCTCCCTAAACCGACTCCAACTGGTCCCGAATGCTGCTGCTCGCTTGTTGACCAACACCAGGAAGCACAGCCACATCACTCCTGTACTTTACTCCCTGCACTGGCTTCCAGTCCGTTTTAGAGTTGATTTTAAACTGTTAGTTTGTTTTTAAAGCTGTAAATGACATTGCACCTTCTTATTTATGTAACCTGTTAAAAACACACAACCCTGTCAGAGCACTTCGGTCTGCTGACCAAAACTTTCTGGAGGTTCCCAGGTTCAAACAATGGGGTGACTGTTCTTTTGCAGTAGCAGGTCCTAAGTTGTGGAATGCATTACCTCCTGAACTGAGGTCCATTAATAGTTTGCCTCTGTTTAAAGCTAAGTTAAAAACGTACTTGTTCAGGGCAGCTTTTTGCACATAATTGCTTTGACACTTTTTCGTCTATTTTTTAATTCTATTTGGATGCTCTTATTATGCTTTTATGTATGTTTTTCATACTGTTCTTTTTATTTTTTCTTTAGTTAGTGCTATTGGAAAGCACTTTGGTTCAGTGAAAACTGTTGTCAAGTGCTATAGAAATAAAACTTGATTGATTGATGCTAAATCAGATAGCTAAAGGCTGTCTGCGTTCACTCCATCTACCATCATATTTTAATAGTTTTGCAGTGCACATGCTGATTACATTTTGGGATCACATACGTTTGTCAGAAAATTGTGCAACTTTACAGCACAAAGTCGGAAAAAGATGAAATTGTACATCTTACCTTTGAAGTGGAGGTGATGATTGTAGAAAGAAAAGCTTGTTCAGGATCAAATTAATCCATAATAATGCATAATCCAGCGATGGAGAACTTTAAACCTGTCATGCACGTCATTGCATGACACGTTATGATCAGACAAATAATGTATAGTTTTCATGATAGGAGCATTTTTAAATTTTGACCCCTGTGTAATTCTTTATTAACCTCTGTAGCTCATTAAGCCTCAGTCCCACCGAATAATGAAGGCTGAAGAAGGAGCCACGCATGGGTGTGGGGTGATTATTCAAAGAATGACCCACGTTTTGATCTATCACGTATCCACTATGAAGGTGCCACTATCTGCCTCTCTGTACCCCGCATGTGCCGCGTAGCAGCCTCTAGTGAGCCACGACCGACCTGTCATTACAGCCTCGAATGGCTCGCATCAGCCACACTAAGCCATGTAGTGCCATGCTAGCGCCATATTGGAGCACGTTTAGGCATGAGTTTGGTCCAAACCTCCAGCCCTCCCACACCTGGTCCCTTCAAAGTGTGGGTTTTCAATTCACAGATTCACAGCAGCATTTAAAGATGTCCCTTTTTTTTTTTTTTTAAACGCAGCCCAAAAATAGACACTCCAGCACAGTTCCACAGTTGTGCACTATGCGCCAGGCTGCTGTCCACCTGTAATGCACCAGACCAGCTAGACCCGAACCACGGGTTCCTGGAGAGCCGCCTCTGTGCTCCTCGCTGGCTCCGCGGCTCTCTGGCTTTTCTTCTGCGGCTGTAAACACACAAAACTTTGTTTGTCCATTTATTTCTGCAAAATCGCTCTTTTGCGCACGTGCTGCTGTTGTCCTTTCATGGGCAGCCGCCTCTGTGCTCTTTCTAAGTGGCTTCTTTTCCATCTGTGGCTTGCTGGCTTTATTTTTTCCCTGGCTTTACACAGTCATTTTTACAACATGATTCCACTTTTGACTTTGTGTTCGTCCGTTTATTTCTGCAAAAGCGCTCTTTTGTCCGCGGTGCCGTTCTGTATATAGAATGAGGTGACCGTTTTATTATATACACCTGTGGATCATTTTCAGTGTGTGTGTGTGTATGTATATATGTGTGTATATATATATATATATATATATATATATATATATATTTCTTTATTTCTTCCGCAGCTTACAAGTTATCATGATACAACTTTTAACTTTGTGTTATGTCTTCAAAATCAGTCTTTTGCGCTCTGCACCTGTGTTGCCGCACAGCTCCTGCTCTTAGCTACTCCACTGGAGTTATTATCTTCCATAGCTTTAAACACACATCCACTTTCACGCAGTCACCCAAATTTTAACTTTGTGTTCGTCCAATATTGACTGAAATATCACTCTTTTGTGAGCTGGCGTTCTGCCTAAATGCTCGTTTGAAGCGTGATGATGAGTCACTGCCTCAGTGCGCACACACAGCGGAGCTCATGTGATCCATTAATTCCAGAAGTAATTAGAGGTGTTTTCAGCATCCAAGGTTTGACAGAAAATGATTAATCCACTACAATATAATTATTTTATATAGAGTCCAGCGCACAGAGCAGGTGGAATTGTGTGCGCAAGAGAGCCGCTCCAAAAATAGCCTCTCAGGTCTTGCCTCAGTGCGCGCACACACAGCGGAGGTCATGTGATCCATTAACAAGATATTAAATCAACATACTTTTACATACAACAGACATAAACATACAGACATACTTTTACAGCTAGGAACTGTTTTATCAAGCTATAAAAAACATTAAAAATAATTACCTTAAGCTGTTCAAAATACATTCCACATGGAGCAGGAAAGAGGGGGGGAAAAAAAGCGTCCAGATGAAGCAGTCCTCTGATTCTAGAAGTGATTAGAGGTGTTTTCAGCATCCAAGGTTTGGCAGAAAATGCTTAATCCACTACAAAATAATTATTTTATATAGAGTCCAGTGCACAGAGCAGGTGGAATTGTGTGCGCAAGAGGAGAGCTGTAACAAAAATAACCTCTCAGGTCCTGCGAAGGTGCCAGGCGCGCGGATAATGGACTTTTTGCAGAATCGTAAGCACCACGCAAATGCCTCTAAGCCATCGTAGTAACTGTTGTTGCTAAATTTTGAACATCTTGAAATTAGCGCCACGCTCAGAGAGGAGCATCGTTAACTGAAGATAATGCCTCTAAGAGCCACTCTGAGCCACTATACTGCTACGATAGCTCACGAAACAAAAACAAAAAAACAGGGTGCGTGGCTCCTTCTTCATCCTTCATTATTCGGTGGGACCACGGCTTTAGAGTTCAGCTCCAGGATGGCTCCATATCTAAAAATAAACATTAGTTAATTTAGAATATGTGTGCCAAATTCCATGCTTTTTTCACAAACTGAACAATGTTTATGGAAATTTTAGCTAAGCTGCACCACTACCACAAGTGGTATGGTATTGGGCTTTAAATAGAATCATATCATGCATGCATAGATGCAACTTGATTATGATGAGTGCACAGTTTAGAAATGCTTTTTGTGTAAGGGTCACTTAAGTTAAAAAGTAGCCTTTTGCAGCTCCCAGTCCACCCACCAGTAGTGCCTTAATCTTCTAAAAAATTAAAAAATTTTGGTGAGAACACTACTTTCATTGGAGATAGACATTTTACTAATAATGATTGCCAACTCTGTCTGTAACCACCTCCCAGTTTGGTACCATCCCCCATGGATGCAGGGTTTACCCAACATGTCTCACAGAGTGGCCAGAGGGTGTTTGGATCTCTGTGCTTGCCTCCCTTCCTCATGTGGGAAAAGAGGGATCTTTGTCCCATGCTTTAGGTCTAGGAGTGTTGTTTACTACAGAGAGCACTGAAAAACAGGATATAACTTGATATATTCCAGTTTAGGCCTTAACTGCTCAAGTTTCTGTAGCCTTATAGATGGTATCTTCGTGCTGTAAATCAAGGTGAGTCTCTGTGCTGAGGCTGTGTAATCACTTACACTGAAATAATTTTTGTGATGTTTCATTGATATGACAGAAACTTGCATGTGCACTGTTTATTGTCCAGTTAGTGAGTGTAGCAAACGGGTGACCACTAGGCAATTAGTGTCGTGGTGGGCAGTCATTGGCATAGTGTGATGTTTCAATGTCAAAATAATTACTATTATTATTTTTTTTTTTAAGAAGACTTGTTTGTTTATGGACCTAGAGTTTAAAGTGCCTGTCACACCATGACTGATCAAGGAAACTTATGAGGAACCTGATACAAATTTTGGATATCTGTTTGTGATAGTTTTTGCCTTCCAAATGTCCTTTTCCCATTTGCTAATTGCGTTTCTTGTAACTGTCAGCTGATGTCTGCCGAGTCCCTCCAAAGGTTTTGTGCATGCTCAAAACTTTGAGCCAACATCAGGTGGAGAACTTTTCTGGTGCCTGCACATTTGTTTATTGTTTTGTTCTCTATTACAGGTGAGCCCCATTAACCCACTCGAGTTGGGGTCCATAAAATCGGACCGCGAGTTATCTGAAACTGCAAGTTAATAAGTTTGACCAAAAAAAAAACAAAAAAACCTTAAAATCAGCTTACCATGCCATAGTTTTAACCATTTGTACCATTCCTTCCTGGATGGTGTTTGGATGTGACTCTTTAGACTAGGGCTGAAACGATTAATCGAGTAATTCGATTACAAAAAATGTTCGAGGCAAATTCTTTGCCTCAAAGCTTCGTTTAAAGCTGTAGTACATATGCTAGGCCTGTAGGTGGCACTATAACGCTCCCACAAAAAACCGAGAAGACGACCGTAGAGCATGCCCATAACTAATGTAAGCGCTAATCAATGTAGCAGCCGATGCTACAAGCTTACAAAGCCACATGCTGAGTAAAATAAAGCCTAAAGGGTCTGTGCTGATCGTCTGAAACGGACTTATTATGCGTTTAAAGTGAAGCAGGGTGTTTATATTTTTTTAAAACGTGGTTGCTCCACTGGCTGCTCTCCGCCTCCGCAGATGAAGCGAAAGGAAGCACACTTTAAATTAATCATGTTTAACTATTCAAAAAAAAACTTTTTTAGATTTGATAAGAGTTTTTATCAACAGGCTGTAGAGTTAATTTATCAGTGCAGCTGTTGTGGAAATATTGCACTCCACAGCTGTTTTTTCAAAGGCTTTGTTATTCACCAAGTAGCCACAGAAAACAAGGAATTTGACTTCGGTTTGAGCTGCTCAGTACGGCATGTAGAAATATACACTAAACACTGAATAAATCACAGTAATAAAAAGTGCAAATGAAATGTGCAATAAGAAAAAAAAAAAAAAAAAAGAATGTTCTGTCCGCAAACTGAAGATTTCACAGAGCGCCTGGGCTTATGGTTTGGCAAAGCTCCAAAATTCTTAATAATGTGAAAAAATAATTACCTGGGAAAACAGAGAGAGGGAACATCCTAAACTTAAAAATCTGCATGATGGCACAGCGACATTGTGTCATTGCTCAGGGAGAGCCCTGCCACTACTGATATTGTTTAAAAATACAAAAGTACTTTTTTTTTATCCGATTAATCGATAGAATACTCGATTCCAAAAATATTCGATAGCTGCAGCCCTACTTTAGACTACCACGCTGCTCTCTCACTCGTGCTTTCTGTTTAGTGTGACAGACGTGTAGAAATTCCAGCACAATCTGAACTGGCAGTAAGGATTTCAAGCATCAAGTCCAAAGGGGAGTCTTCTGCACTGGCCAGAGGAGGGGGAAGATTCCAGATCCACTCTGTGTGCGCTCATCACACGTGGTAGGCGTGTGTGTGGTGGGCACACGACAAACATGTTGATGAGCAGCAGCCGGAGGAGGAAGAGGGAATCATTGTCCACACTCCCAAAAATGGTCAAATCAAAACTGACTTTGTGTAGTCTAAATTTTTGAGGTCCACAACTTTGACCATGAGTAAAGCTGAATTGTGACTTGTGTGTGTCCAACTTAACGGGGCTCACCTGTAGTTTTTTTAGTTTTATGATACTCATGCGTAGGGATGGGTATCAAGAACAGGTTATTTTCGGGTCTCGTTAATAAATGATTTGATCCACCAACATCAATAGCCTTTTTGCTTAACGATTCCCTTATCGGTCCTTCAGAGCGGCCGTTGTTTTTGAGGGTGTTTGTCGGGAAATGATCATTTCTCTACATTGATTGCAGACCTTGCAGTGGGTCTGTAATCAACCGTTTCTGCTGTGTGGCTCTGCTTTGAACCTTGAACCAATGAAGCAGTGCTCCGATCCACTGCTTTGTTGGTTCTTTGCTTTTTTCCTCTTCAGAAGCGGCAACTCCGCTTCTTAAACCCTCTCAAAGCCATTAAAATATATCAATTGTGAGTCACTTTTGTGCGGATTGGGACTCCTGTCTTGTTGCAAGAAAGAAACGAGAATCGTCCTCCGTTCCGTTGCTCTAAACACTGCGCCGCTCTCTACTGAGTCAAGTTAGAAAGATAGAGTCCGCTCAGAGTTAATAACTTCAAAGCAAATCACTGTTCAAATCAAATGACACCTTGTTATAAACGTAATAAACTGCAATCGATGAAAATGTTTTTTTTCCTCCCAAAATGAGATGTCCTGCACTGATGTGCAGCAGCCCAAGACTGTATGGCTCCAGACCTGTAGACTCCAGCAGCCGTCTGAGTTCAACTAAGACGTGTGGAGAGACTTTCATGCCATTGTCTGAAAGGAAATGCTTTTGACAAAAAATACAGAATTTGTTTATTTCTATTTATGTCCAGAGGTCAAGGATCCAGTGACTATTTACTTTAAGACTCAATAAAATATTGTTGACATAGAAAACTACTTGTAGTACACAGAAAATTCACAGGAGGTATCGATAGGGGAATCAATAATGGTATTGATAAAATCTTATCAGTACCCATCCCTACTCATGCGTTAATATCTTGTGGCTTCAGACTGGCTTTCTGATTGGCCAAAGCTCCGGTATGGGGTGTGAATTCTGCATGAGAGGAGAGAGGCCTGATCCCAAAGTGGCAAGATTCAGCGTGGCTCTTCATTTAGCCAAGGTCAGACTGAACTGAAGAAAAAGACAGTGCTGTGTACTTTTTAATCTGGACATCGGTGCACCCAGCAAATTCTCATGGTGAGAAGATGCAACAGAGTTTGTTTGTGTCCTTGCTACTGCGGCACCACTGAATGCCAGCACAGTGAGAAGACTCTGTCAGAGCCAGGGATGCGTATTGATAAGATTTTATCTATCAATTCCCTTATCAATACCTCTTGTGAATTTTCTGTGTTTTTCTCTGGGTAAAACTGGAGTTGCGTCAGGAAGAGCATCCGGCATAAAATGTCTGCCAATTACCAATGTGGATCTGGCTGTATCCGCTGTGGTGACTCTGAACAAAACCGGGAGCAGCTGAATAAGCAACAACAACTAAAACTAGGCTTTACGGGTTTTCTATGTCAACATTTTATTGGGTCTTTTTAAATAAATAAATATAATATGTATAAATAATATATAATATATATTATATAATATATTAATATATAAATAAATATTTCACCCATATTGGCCTCTCTTCATTGGCTTCCTGTTAATTCTAGAATAGAATTTAAAATTCTTCTTCTTACTTATAAGGTTTTGAATAATCAGGTCCCATCTTATCTTAGGGACCTCATAGTACCATATCACCCCAATAGAGCGCTTCGCTCTCAGACTGCAGGTTTACTTGTAGTTCCTAGGGTTTTTAAGAGTAGAATGGGAGGCAGAGCCTTCAGCTTTCAGGCTCCTCTCCTGTGGAACCAGCTCCCAATTCAGATCAGGGAGACAGACACCCTCTCTACTTTTAAGATTAGGCTTAAAACTTTCCTTTTTGCCAAAGCTTATAGTTAGGGCTGGATCAAGTGATCCTGAACCATCTCTTAGTTATGCTGCTATAGACTTAGACTGCTGGGGGGGTTCCCATGATGCACTGAGTGTTTCTTTCTCTTTTTGCTCTGTATGCACCACTCTGCATTTAATCATTAGTGATTGATCTCTGCTCTCTTCCACAGCATGTCTTTTTCCTGATTCTCTCCCTCAGCCCCAACCAGTCCCAGCAGAAGACTGCCCCTCCCTGAGCCTGGTTCTGCTGTAGGTTTCTTCCTGTTAAAAGGGAGTTTTTCCTTCCCACTGTCGCCAAGTGCTTGCTCACGGGGGGTCGTTTTGACCGTTGCGGTTTTTCTGTAATTATTGTATGGCTTTTGCCTTACAATATAAAGCACCTTGGGGCAACCGTTTGCTGTGATTTGGCGCTATATAAATAAAATTGATTTGATATAAATTAGTCAATGAATCCTTGATCTTTGGACATAAATAGAAATAAAATATGTAGTTTTTGTCAAAGGTATTTCCTTTCAGACATTAATGGCACTAAGATAACTCCATACATAGCCTCTGAGTTGAGCTCAGCCGGGTGCGCTGCAAGTCCAGATGTAATTCATAAAGAACGCAGGACATCTCATTATAAATATTCTGGCAAATGTGAGACCATCGCATATTTTCACCATCCACCTGAATCTTAAAAAGCCTCTTAAATGACAGCATACATGTCTATGTGAGTAACAGCCTAGTGTTCAGATATCCAAGGTGTTCAAATGGTCCAGCTGGAGGTCGAAGGGCAGCGATGAGGTGACTGTCTGTGTGGGCTGCCTGTCAGTCTGATCTTTCCTCACCTAAAACCTCGTGTGCTCTCTTCTGTCTCTGTCATGCTCACAAACACATTTTGCCCTATGATATGAATGTCACTGCCGCCTGCTCCATATGTAACAGTCCAATTAGAGAAATACACTTTGACCCTGTCTGTCCAGGTTTAATTTTAAAGTCTCAAGCATACCTGCTGAGCTGTGTCGTCCCTCCTCCTTCACACGCACCATTGTCCACACGTGCATAATTCCAATATGCTATAACTATCCAGACTTTGACCTTTCATTGTTGTCTTTTCTACAGGGCCTGAGCTGATTTGTCAGCCTTGTGTAGGTTTAGATTTTGCCCCTCAAGTGTCCTCTGGACATCAGCTGATTATGTTGATCTGAGGAGAGGAGACACAGGGAGAACATCTTGCACGTTGTGTGTTGATTCTAGCACAGGACGGCTCAACGAACAGAGGAACAGAGAGGCTCAGGAGCAAGGAGAAAAGAAATTTAAATTCACAATGTCTCAAAACAGAGAACTGGTGGTTTTCTACATAAACTATAAACTCTCCCAGAGAAACGATCCTTTCTACCACATTGGACTTTTAGAGTCTTCAAGCAGGACTGAGGGTGGGGAGGCTGGTTTTGCTGAGGAACAGCCAGTAGCAACACACTCCAATGGGACCTCTAATGGCACAAGTCCTGGGACCCCCCCAGCTTCCTCCCGGCAGCAACATTTGCAGTCAGCGACGAGCCTGGACGCTGTAAAAGAGGCCCTCCGGGAGTCAGCCAACGAGTTTGAGCTGTTATATGCTCGCGCCTTCAGCGACCTCCACAACCAGCTCCACATCACACCGGCCACGGCTTACCAAAGCTTCGAGAATGTAATGGATGAAGTGTTCCGGGATGGCGTCAACTGGGGCCGCATAATAGGGCTGTTTGCATTCGGTGGAGCGCTGTGTGTCGAGTGTGTAGAGAGAGAAATGAGTTCATTGGTGGCCAAGATCGTAGAGTGGATGACTGTCTACCTGGACAACCACATTCAGCCCTGGATCCAGAGCCAAGGCGGATGGGTAAGCCACACCTACAAATAACACATGCAAGCCTGAAGGGCAGGATGTAATGTTTTCATTGTCCTTTGTCTGTTTTTTGTTTATTTTTATAAGTTGCTGAAGCAGGCACACATTTTGAAATAGGCAACCAATTTGTTGGACAGGCAGATTCATGTTTATTGATGGAGTTTTACTAATGAATGGATTGTGTGAAAGTTGAGTAAAATATTGGAACAGGTTTTGATTTGGAATCAGCCCCGTTACATTTCGATTAGGGATGTCCCGATCCGATCACATGGTTTCAGACTTGATCGAAATCGGACGTTGCATCCCGATCAGGAATCCAATATAGATTTTATCCTCATTATTTTGATCAGCACTATTTCAGGCTCATTATTGCAGATTAATGGACCTTTCACGTGTCGCAAGCGTCAGAGGCGTGAGACGCGTTGCTTTTTAGAAGCGTCGCTTTAGCTCGGCTTTTGACGTGACGCTTCTGACGGGAGCGAGCATTGCTGCTTGTCGAGAGGCTGACGCTGTCAAAGTTCAACCCAATTTTTTTTTTTTTAATTGAACAAAAGAAAAAACATAAGCTCAACCGGATAGAGGTGGGGGGAGTTGCACGCACAAAGTTTCTTTCGCAGAACTGCTGTTTGTGTGTTTACGCGCTCAGCCTGATGCCTCGATGGAATGACAAGAGGATGATGTACACTTTCCCACCGAAACTCTTGCTCAGTCATCCTTCCGTGCGCAGCAGGACCCGGTGCTGACCAAGTCCTCGGGACAACGATCTGTCGTCTGATTAACAAAAAGAAAAAAACTAATTGTTCTGTGATCGTTTGTCTGCAAAACAGAGCGAGAGATGGTGTGTGCACGAGTGACGTGCACACTCATCACATTTAGGAGAGCGTCTTAAAGAGCTTCCGTCTTCATTCACGTTCACTGCGCTGCTCTGAACTTATTGAACACTAATAAAGCATCAGAGGGGCACACTGAAGACTGTCAGGACGCAAATGTAAGTTTTTTTTTTTTTTTTTTTTTTTTACTTTTACTTTTCAAAATGACTTTTGAACTTTCGACGCTCTGAACTGTGACGTAGCTTTGCGCTGTCCAATAGGAACGACGCGTCGGGCCAAAACACGGAAGACTAGTGGCAGAAACCACTGATCTGTACAAATGGTAAATGTACTGCATTTATAAAGCGCTTTTCCATCTGAATCGGAGGCTCAAAGCACTTTACAGTTATGCCTCACATTCACCCCGATGTCAGGGTGCTGCCATACAAGGCGCTCACTACACACTAGGAGCAATAGGGGATTAAAGACCTTGCCCAAGGGCCCTTAGTGATTTTCCAGTCAGGCGGGGATTTGAACCAGAGATCAGTGCAGAAACCATGTGTCTGAAGAAAAATCCTTGGAAATGTTTTTTGTTCTTGTTGTTACCTCAAAATTTCTGATTACTGTTTAAAAAAGTTTAGAACACTTGTAATTAAAATAGCTAAATCAATAAATGGGTCTTTAAAAAAACCTTTCATCTATAAATTAAAACCACCTGTTATTTCAGATTAGATAATTTCTTGTTTAACATAAGGAACCTTTGACATTTATTTTTAGACAAATAAAATAACATGGAAATTTGTACCTTTTTTTTTTTACGTCTGGTAGATTATTACTTGATTGTTCAAGCTACCTCAAGGAGAAGTGCACTGTTTAAGTGATAAATAATAAAATAAGGTGATTAAAATGAAATTATTATATATTTAGCATTTGTTCATTGTTCATTCAGTTTTTTAAAGTATCGGATCGGGACTCTGTATCGGCAGATACTCGGAATCGGATCGGGGCCAAAAAAACCTGATCGGTACATCCCTAATTTCGATACAGATCATCAAATGTTTAAAATCATGAAAGCCTGGGAAAATAAAGTGTGTGTGTGTGTGAGAAAGAAAGGTGATACTTTTGCTATATCTCCCACACGTACTTCACACAATGGTAGCACATCTGGTCCAATAACACCAGGGGGAGAGAATGAATTGGACTTTTTATTTAGTTAGTACTTCACATTCATCAATTACATGTACAGTAGTGTTTAATTGGTTCAATTCACCATAAGAGTTGCTACAACCAATATATAATGCATGTAAGCAACCAGCATGGCAGAGCAGGGTGGGGGTGATCATTTTGTAATCTTGATCACTGCTTTCCAGTTTAAAACTGATGAGTCAAATAAGTAAATATTGTCAATATAGAAAGAGTGACCAGTTAACATTTGCCTTTTTTTTTTTTTTTTTTTTGATAAATGGAAGACTATTGCATCACTTTGGCTCAGTGGTTAGCACAGTTGCCTCACAGCAAGAAGCTCTGGGGTTTGATTTCACTCATGAGCAGTTTGTTTCTGTGTGGAGTTTGTATGTTCTCCCCATTTCTGCGCAGGTTTTCTCCGGCACTCTTTTTTTTTTTCCGCAATCAAAAACATGGGTCTCCTCCTGACCGCGGCAACATCTCTGCATCTGGAGTTGGTCCCCGGGCGCGGCACTGCGGCTGCCCACTGCTCCTAGTTGGATTGTGTCTAACTGTAATTAGGATGGGTTAAATGCAGAGGACAAATTTCATTGTATATACAATAAAGGCCCTTCTTCTATCGATCGAGTAATAATTTCAACTCTGGTCAAATTTTTGACCCAAGCTAGTTACAGTTGTGGGAAAATGTGTGCAGATAGCGTAAGCTTTTGTTGACAGGCTCCTGGGTTATATTGTGTGTTGTTTCAGATGTGGGTGTGTGTGTATTGAAATACTGAGTGCATCCTGTTCCTTTTTATCAGCTGTGCTTTGAGCTAAACAGCCAGGCTATCTATCTGCCTCTCCCAACCTTCCAGGAAAGGTTTGTGATGTACATCTCGCCAGAAGTGGAAAATCCACAGCATTGTTTTTAATTTATTATACCTGTATGTAGGGCTGCAACAAACAATTATTTGGGTAATCGATTAATCTGATGGGGTTTTGACACGATTAATCGGATTAGCGGGGAAACAATTTTTCTCTCCTTCCATCACTTTATTTAACAACAGAACATTATTTGAAAACTTAAAATACTTGAAAATCAACAAATTGTCAAATGTCCCTTGGCTGTTGAAATATAAAATAATAAAGAATAAAACAGTTTATAATAAAGAACAAAAATAATTATTTCAAATGGCATTGCTGCATCAAAGGGCTGAGTTGCCATAAAACAACATTGAAACATATAAATGTTATAAAATATACGGTGAAAAAAGAGGTATTTTTATTGCTGCAAATGAGCAATTAGCATAACCAGTTAACCATAAAACCTAAATCAAAAACTATAGCCAGACTCATTATATGTGCATCATTCTCTGTATAACTTGTAAACTATGTGGTCATTTCACAATGACACGTGACTCATCCCACATATTTTTTTTCTCTCTCTCTCTCACCGTATTTGAGCAAACTTTGGAAACATGAAGACTTTCAACTGTAAAATAAAGCCTATAAATGAATTTCTGGAGCTATACAAGCAGAAGGAGCTCGTTTTATCTGAAGACTTTGACTGAGTTTTTTTTCCGCTACAGCGCTGCTCGGCTCTTTGTCTGCGGGTAGGGGGAGTGGCCAGTTCAGTTCTGCACAAACAGTCTGGCTGAATTTTAGAAAAACTACCTGATAGCAGGACAGAGTGTGACGGCGCTGTCGGAACACTGTGGCGCGGCATCGTTGCTCCACTGTCTGGGGAGTACCCTGTGTTACCATGTTTTCCGATTGTCCGCTGCATGGAGAGTGGCAGGAAAAACCGAAGACACTTTCTTGCGAGGTGTGAGAAGAATTTGAACGTTTTAAACCAAAAAAAAAAAAAAATGGCACTTGTCCGGTCGGACAACGATTTAGAGCTATTACTTGTCCGATCACATTTCACACTTGTTCCGGACAATCGGACAAGCGTTAATGTTGATGGTAGGACTTTGACAACATTAATAAAAAACTGTCGGTGCTGTTAGTTTTTCTTCTTTTTCTCTCACTCTCTGCTCCTCACCTCACTGCTCTGGGAGACGCGCAGACAGCCTGAGCCTGACTAGATCCAACCGTCAGGCTTCATATCACTGCCTGACTTGTCATACTGAGACGTTATGACTGCTTACACAAAAATAAACAAACATTTAACTTGTCCAGACACTGAGCTCTCCCCTTCCTCGTTGATGACTTCAATATGCTTTCGTTTGAGATGCTGCATCATTACCGTCGTACTCCCGTGCCGTGCGAGGTCCGACTTGCAAATGTTGCAGTTAACAAACGTCTTTGCGTTAACGTAAAGTGCTCCCACACTTTTGAAGTCTTAACTTTCTTCTGTCTACTTGCTTCTGCCATATTCTAAGTTAGTTCTTCTATGAAACAGCGTCTGATCTACTTTGTACACTGGTCGCTACTGGCGTCAGAAGCGGCCAGCAGCTTCTGACGCCATAATCGCTCGATACAACACATCGATGACGCAGTGTGTTGCCAACGCCTGTTGTAATCGAATTTTATCGATTCGTTGTTGCAGCCCTACCCGTATGTATGTATGTTGCAATTTGACTTGGACAAATTTATCCAGATAAGTCAGTATGTGAAGACTTCTCCATAACATTGTAACCTGAGAGAAGTGGTTGTAGCTCTGCTGTCCTGCAGTGGAGGAGAAAAGACCCTGGATTGAATACAGAGAAAACTGAACGAAAGGCAATTAACAACCAACCAAAGAAGTATTTATTAAAAAAAAAAAAAGAAAAAACTGCTGAGCCTAACAAACTGAAGAGAGCATGTTTGTCTGTGGTCAGCAGCTCGTTCAGCTGTTCACTAATTGATCAGCAGCATGGAGCTCAATGAGCAGAATCGAAGTGGGAGCTTAACAGTCTACATCAGGGCTTTGTGGCTCTCTACAGCCTGCCTGCCTGGGGATCGAAGTTCCCTCATCACAGGGTGGGATGAAGTCCAGAGCTTTTACAGATAGCCCTTTGTTTTTCTCCGGTCAGTTGATTGGCTCTGTTCTTTTCTTTTTTTGTCCTCTTCCCTCCTTTCGCTATCTGTTTTCCCTGTCTTCTCAGGACAGCTGCTTCATTTAAAAGCTTTTTTTTTTTAAATATATCTACTTTAAGCGTGAAATGGGTGGTACAGGTATTTATTGAAAATCCTTGGGTGTTTGTGTGGACAGATGTGCCTGTGAGCAGTTTCAGGACAGTTTAGGTCAGCTCTTTCCCTTTGTGTTCCTGTGTCATTGAAGAACAGTGATGGGAGGGGCTGCTGATCACTTCTATGGTGTCTCACGCTAGGTCAAAGGTCTGTCCTATGGAAACAGACATCCTATTAGCTGAACAGTATAGCTTAACAACAATCCTGTTGGGCAGGCTAGCTTTGTTGCACACCAGACCTCAAATTTGGCCATTTACTTTGAGTCTGAAACACTACAATATTTTTTCATAGGTAATCTACAGATTGCTTTCATGATTAATCAGATCAGTTGGGATTGTTTTACAAAGATCCTTAAAATATAATTCGACTTGCTTTGGCTTATACTCTGAGAAGATTTATTGCAGGATGTAGTCGGCCTGAAATGATATATATAAAAATAAAATTAAAATATCCAAGTGGTCTCTGTGTGCGTATGTATGACTTTGATCACATCGAAACTGGGGAGAGCTGACATTTGCCATTTGGTATGCTTATGTATTTTGGGTCAAGGATGAATGCTGCGAAAATGGTAAGTTGATAGGACTAATATTTTTGGAGAAATTAGCGATATTATCTAACAGTGAGCAGTGAATGTTGTGCTGCAGTGCACCATGGGAGTTCAGGGTTTTGGGGTTTTAAATTCAAGGATTCAAAAGAATTTTATTGTCATATGCACAAAGAAACACAATGAATTGTGTCTACTGCATTTAACCCATCCTAATTGCCAGTTAGGAGCAGAAGTCGCCATAAGGCGCCCGGGGACCAGCTCTAGATGTACATCCCTGCTTTAGGTCACAGCAGGGCTGAGCAAACCATGACCGACCCAAAGACAAACAACACACACGTAACAGACATAAGCCAGCCTGGTACATAAACGCATATAAAAAAGGACACACAAGGTAAGGAAGAGAAAAAAACCCTCAAGGTCGCTGCCTTTGAGAAGCCACAACAATGAGGAAAAAACTCTTATCAGCACAGAGAACAGTAAACACACAGACAAACAAGAACACAGGACGACAGCCGAGCTTTGAAAGTCCAGTTTATCAGAACACTCCGGTAGCAGCCCTTCTTGGCGCTAAACAACGGCCATGACTGAATCCTGGAAGGGAGGGGGGTTCTCTGAGCAGTCCACTGTTCACAGTCAACGTCAGAGCTGGAGAAGCTGAGGGAGGGGGAAACCAGGGAAGCGAGGCTTGAGTGTTTAATCTTCTTGGAGGTTTTTTATCGCAGCAGCCTTGAAGTGCAGCTGTCTTGGGGAAGCCAAATGAATGTCTGATTAGCAGACGCCTGAAAGATTCCACAGTTCTGAGAACAAAGTGGCTCTCAATGCATCTGAATGTAGAAAGGAAATATGGTCATTTACTGATGGTCAAGGCGGTTTTCCAGCGCTGCAATCCTCCCAGAGATGGTTTCCAACGTGCGGTTAACACCCGCCGACTGAACAGTCACTGTCCTTCCAATCGAATCAATCAAGTCGGGCAATCTGGATGGCCCAATCAAAACAGCCTCCACTTTTTTAAATTTCCAGTAAACCAGCGCTATGCCCGTGCCACACAGCAGAAAGCCGGTCACTCCCAAGCCAAATAGATACACATCTTCAACATCCTCCACAGACAGCGTGTAAAGGCACATGGCCTGCCATCTCCTCCACTAGCCCATCACATGCGTCCCGGCAGGACAGGTCGGGTCCTCCGCCCCCGAATGTCTTGTAGAAAAAATAGTGTCAATTGCGTTCAGAGACCACTTTAACAAATCCATTTTTGTCACTTTTCAGAAGAGCACAAACTGGAGCCTCACAGACAACACGCCACAGAAGCAGGAAAGATGAGGGAGGGAGAGAAGAGAAAATGCGTCCGTCTCGGCCGAGTGCAAGCTGGCAAAAAATATTGTGGTTCATGTTAAGTGTTGTTAGTGTTATTGATTTATTGCGTTTTTGTAGTTCAATTGGTTTAGTCAGTTTAGTGAAGTGTCACGTTGCTGTTACCATGAGTGAAAAGTGTGGCGCTTTTGATGTCTTACTCCACAGTTTGTGTGATAATTACATTCTGGACTCGCACGCCATTCCAACAGGGGGTGGTACATCTATATATTAAAAGTGTACATGCATGATTTTATTAACATAATTGTAAATACGTTAAAAATACATGAATGACACAAAGTGAAAACACTTATTTGCATTGTGGTCATTTAAAAATCAAATGACGAAATAGAAGTAGTAATAAAATAGTGTGTGTGTGTATATATATATATATATAATATGACGAACCTAAACAATTTATAAATCCATTAAGACAGTAAATTAACATTTTAAAAAAAAATTACATAATTAACAGGAAATAAAAGGGTTGAGTACTTCTTCTAAAAGCTGTTGAGGTCTAAGGTTCTGAAAACATTCTGGATTCACACGCCATTCCAACTCATAGAATCTTTGCATAATTTATTACCACCCATCAATAATGTCAGCCACGTATTTTATAAACACGACCCAATATAGAGCCTGTGGATCCCTATGGGCAACACGCTAGTTAGTTATAAGTTGTCATCCCCCGCACGCTCACTCACCCACTCACGTACTTACCTCACCACCAGCAGAAATGTTAAAACAAAATGAGACTAAAGCTGTAGCATATTTCAAGGCTTTACTGGCCTTACTAATGTCCCATGTTTTGTAAAAGCCAGAGCTCATCAAAATGTATTGAACATCACTACGCACACTGCTCTAGTCTAATGGTATACTCACACTAGACACTCTGTACAATGCCCAAGCTTGCCTTGCCCCCAAATTCCAGTTTGTTTGACTGGCATGCATGCTTTGGGCCATAGTCTGGGCCTCCTCACTGATGTTTGCCTGCCTCTACTTGCAGAAGTGGTACAATGTATGGTCCAGCTGCACACACCCGTGGATGCACATAGTGTGATCACAAAGGCACAGGAGCACAGAACTCTGTCATGTCCCTGACACCACTGTTGAATTTAATAATTACTGCTAATATTATTTTTACTACTTGGATAATACTGCCCTCAATTCATTCAATAGCATTTGGGTTAACAATGAGTGTAGTTTCTTAACTTATTGATGAATGTGAATTGTGGTCATCAAGCAAAGCTACAAAATATTTATTCATCTGCTGCCTTCTTAAAATCTTGTCATGCATGCAGTACGATTGACTGATAAATCCCTTATTGGATAATTTATTAAGACAGGGCAGCTTTATATAGGGAGGTGGGGTGAAGTAATAATTACCAGAAATCCTAGGTATTTTTGCTGCATCTGAATGCACCATCCATGCCAGTATTTTGGCACCTCTTAACTTTTGTCAAACGATCCATTGAAATTACCTCAGGCTAAGATGAATCTTTTGTGAAAGGAGTTTTACACTGTTCCACAAAATGCATTTGTAAAAACATTGCATCTTTTGATCACCTGTTTTGTTGCACGCTTGACGTGTATTGTGAAGTCCACAGTTCTGTATGCAGATAAACAAAAGCCAAAGTCAGTGAGATGTCTCTGTGAGAGGTGTTCATCCCATCTGCTCTGCATTGAGCAAGCAAAAAAGTTGTGCTGACAGATGCGTTGAAGCTAGACAGTCAGAAAAGACTGCAGATTCATTCTTTCAGAGCCGAGAACAAAGGAAAAGCATACCTAAACATGGCAATTTTTTTCTTTTTGAAGAGTGATGGCCATGCTTCTGGCCTGTTTGAGTAGCCACACCCACATCTCGTTTATCGAGCCTTTTTAACCCATGCTATTTGGTCATAATAAATATTACATTACCCCTTAAAACTATTCTCATCAGAATTGGGCTAAAGTCTAATCTTTCAGCGAGGTGTGTGTGTGTGTATATATGTGTGTGTGTGTATAGGTGTGTGTGTGTATAGGTGTGTGTGTGTGTGTGTATAGGTGTGTGTGTATACATATATACGTATATATATACACGTGTGTGTGTATAGGTGTGTGTGTGTATAGGTGTGTGTGTACAGTGAGGAAAATAAGTATTTGAACACCCTGCGGTTTTGCAAGTTCTCCCACTTAGAAATCATGGAGGGGTCTGAAAATTTTCATCTTAGGTGCATGTCCACTGTGAGAGACATAATCTTAAAAAAAAATCCGGAAATCACAATGTATGATTTTTATTTAATAATTTATTTGTATGTTACTGCTGCAAATAAGTATTTGAACACCTGCCAACCAGCAAGAATTCTGGCTCTCACAGACCTGTTAATTTTTCTTTAAAGGAGACCTGCATTGAAATAAATGCAGTCAGATCTTTGGACCAAAAAATGACTTACATTTACACATAAGATCCTTCTGAATGTAGTAAAGTAAATCTGGAAGCCCAGATCTGTCATTCAACTGAGAAATCATTTAAAAATGACAAATTTACAGCTAACATTTAGCCCTCTGCAAAACTGTCCCTCTCATCATGGACACTGCCGAGACATCACGGAGAAGACCCTCTCTACCAGCATGCATTGCGCGCCAGCTGTAATTTGTGGATTAACGTCAGTTTGCATCTGCACCTTTTTCTTGTCTTATACGGAAGGATCTACTTTTTTTAAAACTTCATATTGTCTTGCGGCACGTTTGGTGAGTACACATTTCTTTTATTTGTGCTTGAAAATTATTTTGGGGGACTTTTTCATACGCCCGTTTGATTGAGTGGTGTCGCAATGAAAATCTACTGTCTTTCACCTCCGGTACCATCACGGGATATGGAGGCGAGACCTGCAAAGAATCCCAGTCATTAAAAATATATAAACCTCTCTCAGCGTCCATGGAGTTTTGGGGCTCCGATTGCCGAGACGTGCGGTGCTGTGGATTTTGCCGCAAGAAGTCTGTCCTTGCAGCAACAGGTGTACCGGCCGCTTCGCATTAAAACAGCGAGCGTAATCTCAGGACTTGTGCCAAGTGTGCTGCAGCTCCATTCAGTAGACAGAGAGGTGATGCCGGTGTTGTGCGCTGAATCTGGCACAACACCGGCTGCAAAGCAGACACGGGCGGTGTGAGTGGCCCGCGTCAGCGGTTAACGAGCCCGCAGACTTGATAAGCGCAGCGGAGGCAGAGAGCGGGAGAGGAAGAACGGCGCCCGCTGTCGATGGCGTTGCTGATCTGAGCATACAGATCTGTATCTCACATTCATTGTAGCTTACTTTTGGATGTTGAAACCAGGACGTGTATAAGTAACATTACTAACAGATAAAATCAGTTTCAATGCGGGATCGGACTGAAGGCGGGAGCGCGTCGTCTTGTCCCTGACGTCATGGAAATGATACGGCTGTACAAACTGTTTTCACAGAGGGCTAAATTTTAGCTGCAAATTTGTCATTTTTAAACGAAGATTTCTCCGCTGAATTACAAATTTGGGCTTACAGATTTACTTTACTGCATTCACAAGGGTCTTAGAAATACATATCAGCTATTTCTTTCTGAAATCTGACCACATTTATTTCAATGCAGGTCTACTTTAAGAAGCCCTCTTATTCTGCACTCTTTACCTGTATTAATTGCACCTGTTTGAACTTGTTACCTGTATAAAAGACACCTGTTCACACACTCAATCAATCACACTCCAGCCTGTCCACCATAGCAAGACCAAAGAGCTGTCTAAGGACACTGGGGACAAAACTGATGTGACCTTGATAAATGCGGCGGGTGAAAACAATCGTAATTATAATAAACACGCCCATAAATATTCAGACTCCGCTTCAGAGACACCCTCATTTTACGACATGGAAGCCAGGAAGACGGCAAAGAAAAAGAACTCCACCAATCACGATGCGTGCCAATAGAGCGTCAAAAGCGGCCGTCGTATAAATTTTTTTGTAGTATATAATCAGTGTTACAGTGGTCCCTCGTTTATCGCGGGAGTTACGTTCTAAAAATAGCCCATAATATGCGAAACCGCGACGTAGTCAGCGTTATTTTTTACAATTATTATAGACGTTTCAAAGCTGTAAAACCCCTCACTACACAGTTTATACACTTTCTCAACCAGGCATGAACATTTTCTCACTTTTCTCTCGTGTGTAAACACTCTCAAAGTTCAAACCTTAGTAGAAAAATAAGACCAACCTGTTTTCAGGCCCAAACATTTGTTTGAGAAATAAAAATAGAACGTTTTCCTATAAATAATTATGATGGCTTTTAGAACTAACGAATTTAATTTTAACGATCAACGTACGAGGTTGGACACATAAGAAATTAATAGTGACTGACCAGTATTTCACAGATCGCGCATCTGCGTCCTGGCACCGCGCCTTTTTCCACTCACACCTGGCTGCAGGCGTCTGTTTCCAAGTGACAAACAGTTATGAGTAGTTGTTGGCGCTCTTTTTTTCTTCTGGGCGAGAAGATTCTTATAAACAGACACGCAGAACACAGAACACTGTTTAAAAAAATAAGGATTTGTATTGATTATTATGTAGTATAATCAGGAAAGTGTTATTTATGTAACATATGCATTGATTTGTATAATGGTACTGTTTATCATGTTGATCATTTTCATTCTTATGTGGATTCCAGCGCTGGTTCATTTTGGTGTATAATTTACACCACCTCTCGACCTGGTGTATATTTTCAGAGCAGCGTACGCCAACGACCACATTGTTAAATGCCAAGTAGCGCAGCCGTTTTGGCGTACACCCCATATACGCTCAAATATCGCCTTACACACATTGATACATGAGGCCCACTGTGATTTGTGGATTTTTTTTTTTTTGGTTTTGTTTTTTTTTTTTTTTTTTAGATTGTCTCTCACAGTGGACGTGCACCTAAGATGAAAATTTCAGATCCCTCCATGATTTCTAAGTGGGGAACTTGCAAAATCGCAGGGTGTTCAAATACTTATTTTCCTCACTGTATATACTCACTCACTGACTGCTTTATTACATAGAGCTGTTCAGTTGCTTGTTAACACAAGTAGATAATCAGCCAATCACATGGTAGCAATTCAATGCATTTAGGCATCTAGATGTGGTGAACATGAGTTGCTAAAGTTCACACCAGGAATCCAAATGGGAAAGAAAAGGGATTTAAGTGACTTTGAACGTAGCGTGGTTGTTGGTACCAGATGGGCTGGTCTGGGTATTTCAGAAACTGTTGATCTATTGGGGTTTTCACACACAACCATCTTTCGGGTTTACAGTGAATGGTCTGAAAAAGGGAAGATAATCCAGTGAGCGACAGTTGTGTGGATGAAAATGCCTTGTTGATGGTAAATGGACTGCATTTATATGGTGCTTTTCCATCTGCATCAGACACTCAAAGTGTTTTACAATTATGCCGTCCATTCACACACACACTCACACACTGATGTCAGGGTGTTGACATGCAAGGCACTAACTACACAACTCGGGTATTAAGGACCTTGCCAAAGAGCCCTTAGTGATTTTCCAGGCAGGCTGGGGTTTGAACCGAGGATCCTCTGGTCTGAAGCCCAATGCTTAACCACTAGACCATCACCTCCCCAATGTCATTCTGACATGTTGGTGTCAGAATGGGCAGACTGGTTGAATGGGCAACTGCATGATAGCCTGTCAGTATGGACTAACATCCTGAGGAATGTTTCCAACACTTTGATGACCCTATGGCACAAAGAATTAAGGCAGTTCTGAAGGCAAAAGGGGATCAAACTCTGTACTAGCAAGGTGTACCAAATAAAGTGACGTGTGTGTGTGTGTGTGTGTGTGTGTGTGTGTGTGTGTGTGTGTGTGTGTGTGTGTGTGTGTGTGTGTGAGAAAAACAAAACAAAGGAACTCTTATATTGATGTACGTGTGTTTGGCCCTGAATGTGGAGTACAGTGTCGGTGCTGGCCAGTGGCAGAGGGGTGAAAGTTATGCTTGGGCACAGTCTGAGGAACCTGGGTTCAGTGTGAGTATGCCCTAAGATAGATAATCACGCTGGATAGTTGATGTATAATTATTGATGTTAGCTGCTATCATTATTCTCTTAAATAATGACAGTATGTTGAGTGCAGGTGCTGACTGGCGTGATGCACTCTCAGGCCAAGCCACTGAAAATAACTGATTTCAGAGCAGAATGCTGCGCAAACTGCATACTTTGTGGAAGAATATTTAAAGGCACGTGAAGGATGAAAACGGCTCAGCTAGGTTGTGCTGTTGGCTGAGAAGATTGTGCCAGCTCTGTCGACTTCAGCTTGTAGTGTCCCCGGTTTGGATTGGTTTATTTAGTTGGTGTGTAGGAAGAGCTTTGAGGGGGAGACTGGTTTATTCACATGGGAATTGGGTGGAAGAAATCATGCAGTGATGTGGCTTATATGTGCCCAGAGTTGCCATGACAATATATGTGCCGAAGGCTCATGTGAGACTGCTGTGAAAAGGTTCAACATTGCGAGGCCACCTGAGACATTGAGAAACACTGTTCGGGGAAAACCCAAAATAAAAAAACATGCATTTATTCACATTTTAAAAAGGATAGCCGCTGCTACAAATAAGATTTTGCAACATAAGTGTAGGCTACGCTGCTTTTCCTGCATTCACTTGTTGGCTGTAAAGGGCCTGGCACACCTTGAGGATTTGGCTAGCGTATAGCGACTTATGAAGAATTTGGCAAATACACTGGCTATGTCAAATAAGTTATATTGCTGTCACGCCATGATGATTTAACCAGCTTTTGCTGATGTATCAAACATGCCGCCAATACGCCATTATATGGTAGCTGACACATTCACTCAGTTCTGTGGTCATCTGGAAAACATGAAATATATCAATAGGTGTTGAAGATGAGTTCAGTATAAGTTACACATAGGTTCAAAGCACGTTACTCATAGCTTAGAAGTAAGTTTTGGGTATGCTAGACATGGCATTTTGACTTAAGAGTAATGTGTGTCTGTAGTCACATAACGTACCTACCACTTGTGTGGTACATCCTGTGTATGCAGGATGTATGAGCCATATATTGGCGTGTTGAAAATATTTTGCATGCACAAAATTTTTTGACGTCCTTGCCATACTACGATATATACCAGCATGTTTCAACATGCTCTTAACTTATACAAAACTTACCCATTACTTAATAGATGTACGCCAGCATATTTGCCAAATTTTTAATATGTTGGCATACGCAGGCTAAATTGTCAAGGTGTGACAGGGCCATAAGCAGCAGACTGTAAAGCAGGTGTAGTTTTATCTTTAATGAGGAGGAAAGATGGTCAGTGAGAGGTGGACTATTCAAGTGCAGAAAATCACCTATTCTTTATCTGGGTAAATGTGAATAATTTGTTTGGTGTTGGAGAGGATTTAATCTAGAACCTGAGAAAGGTAATTTTTTTTAAGGTGCCATCAGACTCTGGGATTCCTGTTTTAGTAGAACACCTTGCAAAACGCTGCATCTTTCAGTTAAGTAAATAGTAGTTGGCATTGACAAATGACTGCACCTCGTGTTGTCACCTGCAGCTTAGGTGAGTCCATCTCGACTACAAATATACACTCAACAAAAATATAAATCAATCAATCAATCAATTTTTTTTATATAGCGCCAAATCACAACATAAACGCAACACTTTTGGTTTTGCTCCCATTTTGTATGAGATGAACTCAAATATCTAAAACTTTTTCCACATACACAATATCACCATTTCCCTCAAATATTGTTCACAAACCAGTCTAAATCTGTGATAGTGAGCACTTCTCCTTTGCTGAGATAATCCATCCCACCTCACAAGTGTGCCATATCAAGATGCTGATTAGACACCATGATTAGTGCACAGGTGTGCCTTAGACTGCCCACAATAAAAGGCCACTCTGAAAGGTGCAGTTTTATCACACAGCACAATGCCACAGATGTCGCAAGATTTGAGGGAGCTTGCAATTGGCATGCTGACAGCAGGAATGTCAACCAGAGCTGTTGCTCGTGTATTGAATGTTCATTTCTCTACCATAAGCCGTCTCCAAAGGCGTTTCAGAGAATTTGGCAGTACATCCAACCAGCCTCACAACCGCAGACGACGTGTAACCACACCAGCACAGGACCTCCACATCCAGCATGTTCACCTCCAAGATCGTCTGAGACCAGCCACTCGGACAGCTGCTGAAACAATCGGTTTGCATAACCAAAGAATTTCTGCACAAACTGTCAGAAACCGTCTCAGGGAAGCTCATCTGCATGCTCGTCATCCTCATCGGGGTCTCGACCTGACTCCAGCTCATCATCGTAACCGACTTGAGTGGGCAAATGCTCACATTCGCTGGCGTTTGGCACGTTGGAGAGGTGTTCTCTTCACGGATGAATCCCGGTTCACACTGTACAGGGCAGATGGCAGACAGCGTGTGTGGCGTCGTGTGGGTGAGCGGTTTTCTGATGTCAATGTTGTGGATCGAGTGGCCCATGGAGGCGGTGGGGTTATGGTATGGGCAGGCGTCTGTTATGGACGAAGAACACAGGTGCATTTTATTGATGGCATTTTGAATGCACAGAGATTCCGTGACGAGATCCTGAGGCCCATTGTTGTGCCATACATCCAAGAACATCACCTCATGTTGCAGCAGGATAATGCACGGCCCCATGTTGCAAGGATCTGTACACAATTCTTGGAAGCTGAAAATGTCCCAGTTCTTGCATGGCCGGCATACTCACCGGACATGTCACCCATTGAGCATGTTTGGGATGCTCTGGACCGGCGTATACGACAGCGTGTATCAGTTCCTGCCAATACCCAGCAACTTCGTACAGCCATTGAAGAGGAGTGGACCAACATTCCACAGGCCACAATTGACAACCTGATCAACTCTATGCGAAGGAGATGTGTTGCACTGCATGAGGCAAATGGTGGTCCCACCAGATACTGACTGGTGTCCCCCTCAATAAAACAAAACTGCACCTTTCAGAGTGGCCTTTTATTTTGGACAGTCTAAGGCACACCTGTGCACTAATCATGGTGTCTAATCAGCATCTTGATATGGCACACCTGTGAGGTGGGATGTTTTATCTCAGCAAAGGAGAAGTGCTCACTATCACAGATTTAGACTGGTTTGTGAACAATATTTGAGGGAAATGGTGATATTGTGTATGTGGAAAAAGTTTTAGATCTTTGAGTTCATCTCATACAAAATGGGAGCAAAACCAAAAGTGTTGCGTTTATATTTTTGTTGAGTGTATATATATATATATATGGGTGATTCTTTAACTACGGGCACTATTGGCCTTGTAAATGTAATTTCCACCACACCATTGCCTTACAATATAAAGCGCCTTGGGGCAACTGTTTGTTGTGATTTGGCGCTATATACATGTGCTCTGATGTCACTGTTTATCTCCATAGAAACTACCCAAACAATCTTTCATACAAACTGTTTAAAGGGACATTACAGTGTTGTGGTGGAAATTACGGCAATAGTGTGGCACAACTACATTTTGTTTAAAAAAACCACAACAGTTGTATGACGTTGAATTATGTTTTAATTATTTTACTGATATTTTATTCAGAGATATTTTAAAACATTAGAAAAAACGTTTCTTTACCATTCATTTTTATCATTGAAGATCAAAAGTCTGGGTGTGGGACAAGCACAAAACGGCAATATTTGCATATAATGATGCTGAAAAAAAGGTGAAAGTCATCATAGACTACTAGAACAAATTTCTTAACACACTTTCAATGTAAAGATAACTATAAAAGTGTGAAATTTCCCCTTTTTTCTGTTTTTCATACAATATGATCAAAGGACATAATAAGTGCCCGTAGTCTAAGAATCACACATATAGAGAGAGAGAGAGAGAGAGAGAGAGAGAGAGAGAGAGAGAGAGAGAGAGAGAGAGAGAGAGAGAGAGAGAGAGAGAGGAGAGAGAGAGAGAGAGAGAGAGAGAGAGAGAGAGAGAGAGAGAGAGAGAGAGAGAGAGAGAGAGAGAGAGAGAGAGAGAGAGAGAGAGAGAGAGAGAGAGAGAGAGAGAGAGAGAGAGAGAGAGAGAGAGAGAGAGAGAGAGAGAGAGAGAGAGAGAGAGAGAGAGAGAGAGAGAGAGAGAGAGAGAGAGATGAGAGAGAGAGAGAGAGAGAGAGAGAGAGAGAGAGAGATTGATTGATTGATTGATTGATTGATTGATTTGTGGTTTATGTTTTTGATGTCATGTCATCAAAAGTATGTTTGCACCCACACGTACTCCCTCAAATGCAAAAGGAACAGATACTTATGAGATGATTAGCATAATTTTTGATGAACAGTATTTCAGCTTGCCTCAAGTGGAGGAGTTTAAGTATCTCTGGGTCTTGCTCACAAGTGAGGGACAGATGGAGTGTGAGATCGATAGACGGATCGGTGCAGCATCTGCAGTGATGCGGTCGCTGTATCGGACCGTCGTGGTGAAGAGAGAGCTGAGTAGGGGGGCAAAGCTCTCGATTTACCGATCGATCTACGTTCCGATCCTCACCTATGGTCATGAGACTTGGCTCATGACCGAAAGAACGACATCGCGAGTACAAGCAGCCGAGATAAGTTTCGTCCGCAGGGTGGCTGGGTGCTCCCTTAGAGAGAGGGTGAGGAGCTCAGTCATTCGGGAGGAGCTCGGAGTCGAGCCACTGCTCCTCCACGTCGAAAGGAGTCAGTTGAGGTGGCTCGGGCATCTTTTCCGGATGCCCCCTGGACGGTGTTCCGGGCATGTCCCATTGGGAGGAGGCCCCGGGGAAGACCCAGGACACGCTGGAGGCACGCTGGACACATCTCTTGGCTGGCTTGGGAACGCCTTGGGGTTCCCCTGGAGGAGCTGGGGGAGGTGTGTGTGGATCGGGAGGTCTGGGCGGCGTTGCTTGAGCTGCTGCCCCCGCGACCCGACTCCGGATAAAGCGGAAGAAAATGGATGGATGGATGGATGGATGTTTGGGGAATGGATCAGTATGTTAAGAAAATCCAAGTGTGCGTGTGTGCGCGTGCAGTTTCACATCTCTTGATTCTGAAGAAAGACACTCAACCACATGATGCCACTTCCTTTATGTCTGTGCTTTCTGTAATTCACTGTTACCGTATTGTTGATCCAGTCACATGGTACTGCAGATCTTACAGTGGTGTGGTATTTGTTCCTTATTCATAACATAACTCTCTTGCCATGGGGGTGGTCCCGAGGTACAAAGGAAATCTGAACTATGCAGTGTTGTAGGTGTTTTACCCCAGAGTCCTTTTGATTTCTTCCTGTTGGTGTTTATAGTCTTTTTCACTTTCCCTCTTTTGCAGTCTGTCTTTAAAACCAACAGGCCTGCTCTTTCCGTTCCCTGAAGGGTACCTGTACCCTCAAAGGGGATCTGAGGCCTTTGCCTCTGAGTAGTATCCTCTTGAGATTTTCTTTCTTTCCTACTTTCCTCCTCTCTTGTGACACACACATGGATGAAGCGCATAGCCGCTGGCAGATGAAGGAACTGAAGTGTAGCTATGAGGAAAGTGCACCTTTTGTGCTCACTGATGAAATATTAGTCTGTTCTTCACAGCAAGGTCACTCTCTCTCTCTCTCACCTTCACAGACTTGCTCCATCACTTGTCTCGTGATCTTATTGGACTTTTCCAAATTCTTGTCATTGGTTGTCTTCAAAGATTGCAGTAGACAGGAAATGAGTGGATGGGACAGAGTGTACAGCATGGCTTTGGTAATATTCCAGTAATAGAAAATTTGATGTAAATGCCATCTGATTGTTATTGAAGCCCATTCTAATGCAAGGTAATCAATGTTTTTGGCAGAATCTGATTAACCCACATTGACATCTAATTCAGCAGTGTTATTTAAAATGTGATTTTATTTTTTGTGATAAAATGTGACTTTTGAAAGCTGAACACAAAATACTGAATTCACTTGTGACCATTAGGGAAGTTGTAGTTGCTGTAAGATTGCACATGAATGCGTCATCTTGCCAGGATTTTCAATCAGTTGGAACTTTCAACTGCATTTCACAGTAGACATTTAAGAGAATGTATAAATACAGAATTTATTTGCAAAGGTACCAATTATTTAAAAAAAATTATTGACGTTATTTCAGTTACAAGATAATTAAAAGTTAAGTCCCAGACTCATTCAGAACAATATGAATTTGACATGTCAGTGCATCATAACATTTCACACTTGGCACATAAATTATCTCAAATTTCATCCTTGTAAAATAAGACCCAAATCTATAATTGGAACCTTCCAATTTCTCAATATTTAGTAGCCATCAAAACCAGTGTGTTCCATAATGGGTAATTAACCAGTGTTCCATATATATATATATATATATATATATATATATATATATATATATATACACACACAAAACGGGTAAAATATGTATTGAACACATCACCATGTTTCTCAGTAAATGTATTTGTGAAGTTGCTATTGACATGAAATTTTCACCAGATGTCTGTAACCCAAATAATCCATAGATGCAAAGAAACCAAAACAAGTACAAAAATTAAATTATGTGTAATAAAATGGAATGACATAAATGTTTGCTGAAATTTATTTAATACTTTGTACAAAAGCCTTTGTTTGTAATGACAGCTTCAAGACACCTCCTGTATGGAGAAACTAGTCACATGCATTGCTCAGGTGTGATTTTTGGCCCATTCTTCCACACTGTCTTCAAATCTTGAAGGTTTCGTGGACCTCAACTATGAACTCTGATCTTTTAGTTTTTTTCCATAGATTTTAAATGGGAAACTTTCTAATTGTCCAGGTCTCCCTTATAAAAGAGATCTTGATGTCAGTGGGACTAACCTGGTTAAATTAAATGTTATATTGGATTCAAGTCAGGTGATTGGCTGGGCCATTCCATCAGATTTCATTTCATTCTCTGAAACCAATTGAGTCTGGTTGGCTGTGTGTTTGGGATCATTATCTTGTTGAAATGTCCACCTTTGTTTAATTTTCATCATCCTGGTAAGTTGTACCAGATTCCATCTTCTTATCGGTGCATTTGTTCATTCATCCTTCCTTCAATTATGCAAAGTTTGCCAGTGCCGTATACTGAAAAAGTCACACACCATGATGTTCCCACCTCCAGATTTGACTGTTGGCATGGTGTTTTTGTGGTGATGTGCAGTGCCATTTATGGTGTGTATTATGACATCCAAAAACTTGTATTTTAGTCTCATCTGACCAGACTGTATTTTTCCCGGCTTTTCTAAATGTTGTGCAGCAAACTTTAAATGAGCTTCCTCATGCTTTTTCTTAACCCTCTGGAGTCAGGTTATAACTGGGTGTTTTTGGATACTTTTGGTTTTACCTTCATAACTTGCCTTTAACAACTGTTTGCTTTGTTTCTTGTCATTGTTTTCAGTGTAACCTCACCTGTGTGACTTTACAGTTTTTCTTTCATTCTGACATTCTATATTATCACAATGAACCTAAATTCACACAAAAACATAAAATCTGAATAGGAATAAAGTTTGGGTTTTTTTGTACTGTGAAAACCACAAACATGTTTAACAAACAATATTCATAACTTAAAATTCATATATAAATTGTAAATCTCAAACATATGCACAAATGTAGCAAAAACAGTTATATACATTTATTTACATTACAATTCAAGAAATGTTTCAGGTGTCTTTTTTTGGTACAGCTATTTATATGCAATAAGATTCCACACAAATTATGTTTGTGGCACTCAGAAAAACAATTCCTGTCCATTGTACATCAGAAGCCCCAAAAAAAACTGCACAGCTAGTCCATCGTAATAGCTATTTGTATTTTTTCCTAATTCCTTGTTTTTGCAGCATTTATATTTGTGTTGGTACAGACTTTCCTGACTGCGTTAGTTGCAAAAAAACAAAAATAATAAAGGGTCTTTTGGACTTTGGGGGCAAAGTCTGTCTGTCTGTCTGGACTCCTGGTGTTCTCTGTGGCTGGAGCCTGCTTTGCTGGGGCACTGTCAGCATCCTGCTGTGTTCCAGGAGTCAGTGCAGGGGCAGGTCTCTGCTGTGCATGCCAGCGGAGACCTGGATCTGCTGGTAGCAGAAGCACGTGGGCGAGCTCCGCCCCTTTCCACCATGAAAACAGCCGGAACTACCGCGAACTTCGGTTTACATACTACTCGCCGACAAAACCATCTGGGTGTAAACCTTGCTTTATGGAATCACTGTCATTCTACATATGGAGAATGTCTCTCCTTCCTCTCTGCCTTTTCCACCATCTTGCCTGCTGAAGACACTCTTGGCCTTCCTAAAGTCCTCCTCCCTACTCTTACCAGTTTGGTATCTTGGGAGCGCTCTTGAGGCCCTAAGATGCTTGTGACCAACTTTCATATTACCAAGGGAAAATTCTAAGAAATGTCTAAAAATCCGAGGAATTCTACTATTTTTCTTAGAATAACATCACTGGGAGCTATTTTTAGCCTTAGGTTGCTTAGTGGAGAGCTCGTTGCTTTTACCCATCATGAGATGCTTCTTGTGTGACACCTTTTTATAGGTCATCAATTGGGACTGAACCAACTGATATTAACTTGCACTGACAAGGGGCAGGATTGCTTTTAAATTACTGATAGATTTCAGCTGGTATATTTGCTTTCCATGTCTTTTTGCACCTCCTTTTCTTCAGGTATTCAATACTTTTCCTGTGTTGTTTCACATTATTACACATAACAATTTATGGGCATCTATGGTTTGATTTCTTTTGTATGTGTGGATTACCTAGGTTGATACCAACATCTGGTGAAAATTTAATGTCAATAGCACCTTAGACATGTATTTACAGAAAAAAATGGTGACGTGTTCAATAATTATTTTACCCGCTTGGGGTGTGTGTGTATTATTATTATTATTATTATTATTATTAATGGACTTTATTTGACTCAGCTTTTGAGGTGGATGCTGTTGTTTTAAAAACTGTTGCATTATGTACTTGGGGTCTAATGATTGAAGCCAATGATGCATAGAACATGGCGGCATTTTCTCCAAGTTAAAAAATGCTGAATAGATGTCAATACATAAATATTTATAATTAGAATTTTTCCGAAACATTCAATACAGCTAGAGTACCGTATGAATATACTTGGCGATATATGTACTTTTCTTTAACAGACATTTGAATATTTGCAACTGAAAGGTGTTAAAGTGGGAGGCATGAAACAACTGGAGCCTCGGCTTAATCTATCCCAGTAGTTATTATTTTGGCACCCCTGCTGTCTTTGATACTGAAATATTTGATATTAATGTGGGATATGAGACTAAAATGCTCGGCCAGATTCTCACTCTGCAGCTCCTGATTTTACAGGAAGCTGTATATTGTAGGATAATAAACCTCCTTGGCAGACAGCAGAGGAAGAGACAGTGCCATCGACCTAATAATGCTGTTTCCAGCAGAGCAGGCGATGACAGTGATTACTCAGTGGAGATTGAGCCGCCTCAGGGTGGGGGTACAGGGTTATTACCAATTATAGATGAATAATATCGTGACCTGCTACGAGGGAAACGATGTTTTTTTTTTTCCCTCCCCCGCTCCACCCTGACAGAATAATAAAGGCTAAACTCATTTAGTAGAACCACACTGTTACGGTCTGTGGAAGTTGGGATGGAGCTGCATAAGGGGAGACAGAGGATGGAAAAAGAGGCCATTAGTGTCGTCGTTCTGCTATGTGGTATTGATGGTCTCTGTAAGGTAAACGAAAAGTTAACTACAATAAAAACATTTTGTAGTCCATTTCTTTCTATACTGCCCAATAGTATTCATCTATTTTGTTAATCACCTCTGCCACTTGGCTGTACATAATTTTTCATACATTATGTTGAGCTATAGGCTGTAATGTGACTGTAACACAGGCTGTACTGTGTAATGTAGAGAACTGACACTGTAATTAATGGCCCATGGAGGGTACTTAATTGACTTGTTTTGATAAGGATACACCTGAGCTTCCTTTGTGGCATTCTCATTGGTAGACTTATTTAAACACTGTTGGTTGCTCCCTCAACTGTCTTGCTCTCTCACTCTGTCTCTCTCGCCTTCTCTCTAATTAACATGCACATAGGATCGGCAGTTAGATTCACAGACCCGTCTGTCAGACTACCCTAGCAAAAAGGAGCAGGAAATCTCACCCGTGGGACCTATCCATCCCTCTCGGCTCATCTCTCGCTCTTTCAGAACCCCCACCTCATTTTCTTACTTATTTCCTTTCTGTCCTTTACCCTTCTACTTCGTTTCATCTCCTTCTGATTGATTTGTTCCTTTACAAAAAATACACAAAAAAAACTCTACAATCTTCAACTGTTCATCATTTTTGACCTTGTATTCTTCCTCCTTGCTTTCATTCCTTTCCTCCACACAGAGCCAACATCATGGTTTTCCGATCTTGCCATTAGCCCTGCATACTTGTGTCCCATTGCTTTGTTCTACATCTGTTGGCTTAATATAAACATACTCAGATTGTCACCAGCACTATTGATTGCTTCTGCATCACGTCCCGCAGCTTTCCAGCTTCCTACTGTTCATCATCCCTGTTTTACTCCCTCCGCTTCTTTGTCCGTTCCTTTCACACCTTGAGGTTTTTTTTTTTCTCTGATTTCTGTTTTGTTTCTAATAACGGTTGTTCATTCATCAAGTTTCCATACATTGTATTTGTAATAATCGAATGCGGAGCATGCATTGTTATTTCATTTTATGGTGGTGCGCTGCAGAAGGGAGGGGACGGAACCAAGTCAGACAAATCATGCGACTACATTAAACAAAGGACCTGTGGCCACATACACACAGGCAGAAATGTGCTTTATGGACTTGATAATTATTCCCACAGGTCTGTTGTTGCTTGCAGACTAAATCATTACTTACAGGACAGTCAGTCCATTGAAGGGCTGTTGTGATGTAAAAACAACTTTATCCTCTCTTGCCTCTTTAAGTTGTGACACAAACAATGTGATTGTACTTTCTGCGTTGTATGAGATAGTTTTTATTTTATTTTAAAAGGACTTGTCGCACATTTTTTAACGTCCCACTTCAGACCTGGGCACACAGCATGCGGCGATAGCTGAACAAAGGGGGGGGGTCCCAAAGTCACAAATCGAGAAAAAGTAGACGAATGAGCCGGTACTTCTCCCATCACCGAAAAGCCTGCGAGTCCAGAGTGCATAAAAGAATGAAACGAAACCAAAACTAACAAAGGAAAAACGAAGCAAACAGCGACCTTGATGCTTTCAACAAAATCAAAACAAAGCATTCATGATAATGTGACTCGACAGCGGGTATCAGACCACGCGCCAACTTGTGATCAAGTCTGGAGTCAGCGTGCGCTCTCCACAGTACCTGCAGATGTGAGTTCTGGTTGTCTTGACAAGAGGTCTGTCTTCACAACAACGTGTGCGCACAGCCTCTCCATCAACAGACGGCATGCGAATGTGTGTAAATAGTTACAGTAATTGGTAAAACGTTCTTGCCGCTATTGTTTCTGTATGAAAACATTGCTTTTCGTCCCACACATGGACGAGTCACATTCAGTTCGTTGGAGCTTTAGTTATTGATCCATTGAGATATCGTCAATGTTCGTGCAAGACGTCGGACTTGGGAGGTTGGACGACAATCAAACAGAATGCTGATGGTACGGAAACTATGCAAATGATGAGGAAACGTCAAGACAGAAAGCAAAATGGATTATCGACGAATTGAAGTTGTCGTCGGGATTCATTCACATTTTTCAACAGTTTGAAAATTCTGATGAAGCGCCAGCTACAGGAACAAAGCTGGATGACTTAAACGAAGTCTCCGAAAGTCAACGCAAGTCCAGATTTCTTTTGTTTTGGCCTTGATGTCCTTTGTTAGTGCCGTGTGACCGGGGCTTAAGCAACACAACATCAAAGTATTCATGTTTGCAAGTCTCTCCGCCCACATGCGCTCATAAGTAGTGGTCTCATGTTTTATTTATTGCTCTCCCTGAGTGAGTTAATAGGTGCATTTCCGGGAAAACGTCTCACTCGGCAATATTTGGCATTTCTCTGCATGTGACGTACATTTTAGAATAAGCAGAAACATCCCAATGACTGACAGTGAAACAAACCTGCTCTGTCCAAAAACAAAACTTCTGAGCTTTTATTTGAAAGTGATGGCTCGGATTTACAGAGGAGGCGACGCACTTCACCCCAAAACTCTTAACTTTTTCAGAGTCTGTCAGATTTTGGAACCTAAAATGTTGTGACGCTGCTTTTGTGCCACGGGATGCTAGTTTACTGCTGCTGTGATCATGGACGTGGACTGTCTCCACCATGCTGTTTTTACAGACTGCCTGGACATGCAGATGTATGTCTCATATTGGCAAAACTCAGACACTGTTTTCAGGCGATAATGGACTCTGTATCTAATGTGCTGCAATCATGACAGAATTTCAGCTGAAAGCAAAGCTGTGATTAGATGTTATGTGCACGCGCAATCGGAACATGAGGGTAAGTGGACCTGGACGTTATTCTCTGGCTGGCTATCCATACCTGAGGACTAGTGGAACTTGAAAATGATCTCTGGATGTCAATCCGATTGAGGTCTAGTGGACCCTTTACTTGGTAGGCGATCACACGCACATGATCATGATGCGTGTGTGGGGGCTTCTTTGATGTTGTGGAATTTTTATTTGGAAATCTTTACAACAGGGTGACATGGCTGCAAAATCTCCGTCTGTAGACGGATTTCCGTCAATTTTTATTTTCTGGTTCCGTTTATTCCGTCATTTATAATCGCTAACTGAAAAAAATATTTTATTGCTTCATTTCGACACAAAACGGGAGAGAAGGATGGAACTGCTTTAAAATGTATTCCATACGGAGGCCGCCATCACAGGAAGCGGTCGTGTGTGCGCAGTGGTGTTCTGGGCAGCGACTCTGTCACTGTGCTCATTGCTTTCTGAAGGTAAACATGTGAGCAAAACCTCCGTTTATGGATTTCCTTCCAATTTTTTTTCCATGTTCCGTTTATATCGTCATATAAAACCGCTAACTTAAAAAAAAATATTTTATGGCTTTATTTCGACACAAAACGCGCTCCTGTCAAACCAGGTGACCCTATGAGAAAATCAAACTCACCCCTCTTCTTGTACGGCGTTTAATGGCAGCTGGCATCCTTATTGTTGGACTACTGCCACCTACTGTATTGGGCCGTTAAAGCAACCCTAAATCCTCTCATTGAGTCCCGTGTCTTTCAAGTATTTAAAAAGGCAACACTTCCCCCTCTCACTGGACTTTACTGCTAAAATACTTCTTACAGAAACTCCTTTCAGGCCTTACAATTGATTTCCTTCCGTTTTACACTTTATAGCTTTATTTTGACATGAAATGCACTCCTCTCTAAACGTGTGTCACGGTGATGAAATCTAACATACCCCTCTCTTCTTCTACGGCGCTTAATGGCATCGCACTGCTGCCACCTGCTGCATCAGTCCATTATAGCAGTATTAAATCCTCTCGATGAGTCCAGTGTCTTTCAAGTACTTAAAAAGTCAAGATTTCCCCCTCTCGACCTTCTGGCTAAATTGCTTTCTACATAAACTTCTTTTAGTACTTACAATTGATTTATTAAGTTTTTACTCTTTAATCGATTCAAAAATGACTATTTTTGTAAAATAAAACATTTTGAAGTAAAATAAAATGCTAATGCTGTAAAGGTGTTCATTGGTTATGATTTTTATCATTTATATTAAAACTTGTGGTATTTGAAAGTGCTGGATTCTGGTGACAGTATTTCACAAGACTTTATTTAAAATTCAGTTGGTCTGGTGGTTCAATTCTTTTTATTTCGAACTTAGTTGTCAATTCCAGTATCATGACAGTTCACAATATAAGCAAATCAAATGAACAAAGCTTCTTTGTCCTCTCTGTACCTCTACACTCATATGAAAAAATAAACAAGATTAAAAAAGAAGCAAAACAAAAAATGACAACAAGAAAGTTCGAAAGGGAGTGGGAAGAAGTACATACTTTTTAAATCCCACCCCCAGTACACATATCTTCAGTGGTTGCTTAATTGACAATAAATACAACTGCAGTTAATTTACAATACCTAAATATATTTACAATTCCAATAACTCATGAATAGACAACAATTTCAATAACTTATCAATATACCTACAGTTTCAATAGCTCATGAATGGACTTACAATTCCAGTACCCGTGAATATGCTTACTCTTCAATCACTCATCAATATACTACAAATACTAAATAATTTAGTAGATTCAATATTCAGTACAATACAATACCTTAACTCTGATATACTTATTATTACTAAATGATTTAATGTTTTATGATCTAAATACTATGACTATAGTAAGAATTTTCACTGTATACTGTACCGTAGTAAAATGTTTTCTTTGTACTTGGCTTTGAATTGGTAAGTGTTTGGACATTGTTTTAAATTCCATTCTAAACTATTCCACAATCGCACTCCACACACTGAAACACACATACTTCTTCTCATGGTTCTTACAGGTTTTGGTATAAATTTACCATTTCCCCTCAGATTGTAGCCGCCTTCCCTTTCTATAAATTGGGCTTGAATGTTGGCCGGTAGAGAATTTTTACTGGCTTTGTATAGCAGTTGAGCTGTGCAGAAATCCACCAGATCAATTAATTTCAATAATTTGGACTGTAAGAAGAGTGCGTTTTTGTGTTCCAGGAAGCTTGTCTTGTGGATAACGCGTACTACACGCTTTTGAAGTAATACCAGTGGCCTTAGAGTACTCCTGTAATTGTTACCCCAAACTTCTATAACATATGATAAATAAGAATAAATTAAACTAAAGTATAAAACGTACAGGGCGTTATAGTTAAGTACCCACTTTGCTTTATTTATAATAGCTATATTTTTTGATACTTTCTTTTGTATGTAATTAATGTGGGATTTCCAGTTTAAATTCTTATCTGTTATTATTCCCAAAAATTTGATTTGTTACCTTTTCTATTACTTTACCATCAATAGTTATAGATATATTTGGATTTTCCTTGCCGTTACCAAACATCATTACTTTAGTTTTTTCAAGATTAAGTGACAGTTTATTATTGTTTCATCCATATTTTAATTTTTGCCAATTCCTCATTTACAGTGTTTATAACGTCGTCATAATCATCATCTGCATAGAAAATATTTGTATCGTCAGCGAATAAGACCAGTTTAATTTATATACAGATTAAATAATTTTGGACCCAATATGGAACCCTGTGGCAGTCCACATGTGATAATTTTACATGGAGATTCATACTTACCCATCTTTACGAACTGCTGCCTCTCAGTTAAATAACTTTTGATCCATTCCCATGCTACCCCTCGAATCCCATACTTTTCTAATTTTTCTAGTAAAATTGAATGATTGTGTCAAACGCTTTTTTTAAGTCAATAAAAACTCCAATAGCATTTTTTTTTATTTTCCAATGAATGTGCAGTTTCCTCTATTGCATCAATAATGGCCATAGATGTAGATCCTCCAGGTCTGAAACCATACTGGCCTTTATTTAACAGGCAATATTTTTCTATAAAATTTTCAAGTCTGTCATTAAATACTTTCTCAAGTATTTTTAAGAATTGTGGGAGGAGAGAGACAGGTCTATAGTTAGTAAAGATGTGCTTGTTACCAGTCTTAAAAATTGGAATTACCTTAGCAGTTTTCATTTTGTTCGGGAATATCCCAATTTGCAGTGAAATATTACAAATATACGTTAATGGTTATTTTTACACTTACGAACAATTTCTTTAATTTATGTTTCATTTACTCCTGAGAGAAAGATACTTTTTGGATTTCTTTCAATTAGTGATTGACCTTCATTACTTGCAGGGACTCCAGCCGCTAGATCTGGGCCCCCATTTACAAAAAATGAATTAAATTTGTTCACCACATTTTGCATATTATAATTCTCAGCATTTCTGTCAATAAAATACTCTGGATAGGTGTCCATGATATCTGCCTTATCTTTAACTAATCCATTAATTACATTCCATATTCCTTTAATGTTGTTTTTGTTTTGATTCATTAACCTTTCAAAATGCAACTTCCTACTCATTCTTAGTATTGTGGTCAACTTATTTTTGTATACCATATATATATATATATATATATATATATATATATATTTTTTTTTTTTTTTTTTTTCATATTCCATAGTTCTAACTTTCAAGAACTGTTTATATAGTTTATATGGTTGAATTTGGCATTAATATGTGGTCTTGATCTGGTGATGGTCTTTTTTTTACTTTAATTTTTTAACTATTGCATCAGTTTTAAATTACTTAAAGTGTAGCTTTAAGTGTATTATTTACTGTAGAAAGTGTGTAATTATTGATTTGTTTTATAAGACACTGTTTTGATAAATGTAGAATGAAAACAGTGAAAGCAGAATTAAAGTCAGTTAATACAGACATTAAGTCCATCTGTGGAAACTTGTTACTGACAAAACATACAAGATAGAAAATACATTTTAATGAAATTAACTTGAGACATATTTTGTTCCAGTATAAGAATCAAATACCACTGATTTAAACCAACAAAAACTGACCAAAGTGCTCTCAGAGTGCACCAAATTGCATAATTTTTTTCAACATTTCCAGGGGAATATGCCCCTGGACCCCCAAGGGGACCTTGCACTTTGGTGCTCGGCTGTCCACTTAGAGAAAATGTTCAGTCAAAAAAATTTCAGTTGCTTGCACCCATGGGATGAGTGGGATGTTCATTTTTTTCAGCTTTTGCTTTGTGTTCCTTTCAATAGAGCTTTCAATGAAAGTAAAATTTTATTTTACTTTGAGAGAGAGTGTGTGCGCATGCAGCACACACACTCTAACGCACAGCTCATGTTTTTTTTTGCCGCTGTGAACATGGACATGAAATATCATAGATCTGATCACATCTCTCTGATCATCCATATTCATAAATGCAGAGTATTGAAAAGCACCCCCAATTTACATGTACCACTGGCTGAATTTGAACAATATATTAGCAGTATTAAGCTTATAGACTCTCCCAAATGTCATAAAACTGTCAAGCCCTATAAGGAACTTTGAACGAGAATTGGCCATGCAGGTGCACTAAACCTTCTCAGGGCTGCTGCTTTTACTGTGACTGCATCAAAATGAACAGTTTTCACTTAAAAACGAGTCATCATAACCCAACATCACACTTGTGTAAACTTTGGAATTAATCAGTCTGTGTCTCAGTTCTTAACGTCAGCAGCTACATTCCATTCAAGCATGTGCTGGGATGCTTCTAATAGTAACATCACCACTGTCGGAAACACACGAGTACTCACAAGTAAGTCTCCGTAGTTGTTTGTTGCGAATGTCGTATACTTTCAAAGCGGTCATGGAAGTGTACAAAGTAATCCTGGAGGATCATTGGATGGTCACTAACATTCTAAATATAAACTACGACTGCAAGCAGTCATATACGGGCCCTCGTTCCGCGTGACCGCCTACCCAGGGCAGTGTGTTCTCTTGTGAGCAGATGTGGGCATGTGCGTACAGGGGCAACCACTCATCCCACAGTTCAAATTTCAAGCAAATCACACAATGCATGAAGGAGTTATGACATGTTGATGGTTCATCCACTAGGGGGCGCTCAGTGTACAAACAGAGGGGCCAGGTGTGTTGAGGGGCCAACCGTCATCATACATGTGAAGTTTCAAGTCAGTCAGGCAAAGCCTGAAGGAGTTATGACTTGATGTTCTATGGCGAAGGGTCAAAATGGCAGCGCCATAGCGGCCACACCTTTCAACATAAAGAAAAGCTTTCGATAACTTTTGGTCAGTATCGTCTGCGGGTGATGTTGAAGAAATTTGAAGTGCATTGGACAAAATCCCTAGGAGGAGTTTGTTCAAATACAACATGTGGAAATCAGGCCAAAATGACAAGAAAATTCAAAATGGCCAACTTCCTGTTTGGAGTAGACCCATGGTGCAAGAGACTTTTTTGTACGTCTATGCAAGTCACACGTGTACCAATTTTCATCTCCCTACTCCAAAAAAAAACCCCTATGGGGAGGGGTTTTTGAAAGTTTCAAGGGGGCGCTATTGAGGCATTTTGCCCCGCCCATAGGCGACGCCCCTATGAATTGTAAGAGGTTGTTGTGCTCGACCTGTGTATCAATTTTCATGATGATGTGACAAAATTAAAGCCGTCAAAAGGAAGAATGTAATTTCATGGCGAATGGTCAATATTCGGCACGCCGCCACACGGACGCCTTTACTCGTAACTTCACGGCGTTCATTGCCTACGTTCACCAACTTGTTCTGCATGTTTTAGAAGAGGAATGAAGTTGATTGGGTTAAGTATGTGACATCAGGACCTCTTAAAGTAAAAATAGGACATTTCCCACCACCACCGGGGGGCGCTATGGCGCAGGTGGGAACGTAAGATATGTAGACGTTGAGGGCGGAGCCCTCATCATGTCCAGCAAGTTTGAAGGATCTACGATGAAGTATGTGGGCGTGACAGCCGTTCGAAGTGAAATGGCGTGCTCCGAAAAGCTCGCCAAAGTTTGACGACCCCTAGCATCCACGCCTTTTGACTTAATTAGAATCTTTTGATAACTTTTGATCACCATTGTGTTGTGATGATTTTGACCAAATTTGAAGATGATCGGATGAAATCCCTAGGACGAGTTCGTGCAAATGTAAGTAGTGGAAATGGCCAAAAATGGCAAAAATTTGCTCAAAATCGAAACTTAAAATCAAAATGGCCGACTTCCTGTCGATATTTCACCATGACAGTAAGAGACTTTTTCATACGTCCTGGCATGGTAAATATGTGTACCGAATTTCGTGAGGCTACGACGAAAAAAGCCCAATGCGGAGGGGTTTTTGAAAATTTCTAGGGGGCGCTATTTCGTGATTTTTCTGCGACCATGTGCAACACCCCCAAAATATCGAATTTCGGATCTGGCCGGATGACTTTGGAAAGTTTGGTGAGTTTTTCAGCATGGGAAGAGGCCGAAATTTCGATTTCAAAAGTGAGAATAATAATAATAATAAACAGCGCAATTACAATAGGGTCCTCGTAGGACGTTGCCTACTCGGGCCCTAATCATGATTTTGGTGCAACATGTCCTTTAAAGTTCACCATGAATATTGGTCTTAGGTGCTGTGGCATATGTTTATATCTGGTGGGTAACTGTGGATTAATTTGAAAATGCTTTTTGTTCAGCCTCAGACTTATCTCTGTTTTTGTGTGCATATGCTCTGTTTAAGCTTCCACATTAGTTCTTCATGATTGGGTGTGTACACTCACTGGTGTGTTTCAGTCACAGCTTGAAAATGGCAGAAAACAGATTGTCTGATTCACTTGCCTCCAGCTTTACCAGAAGAACATCAGAGACGTGTGCACATACATGTAGGCCTGACGTGTTTGCATATAAATTCTTGCATGTCTTGAGGAAGAGGTCTTGGCACAAACCATTTTTATGTGGTTGCAGTGAATGGTCCACTGAGGGATGCACCAATTCAATTTTTTCTTTCTTTATTCTTCTCTGGTTCATAGTTGGTGGCTCATTGACAGATGTGAAGTTACCAGTGTGATGCCATGCACACAATAACTCTTGTCATTGCTGCATTGTACTTATTTATTAGGTCACTGCGAGTGCAGAGTGCACAAAGGACAGATGGCGGTGAGTCTTTATTTCTGTGTAAAATGACTGAGATACTTTGACTATGCAGATATCGTTGTCAGCCATTTATAACGGCCAATATTAAAGGATTATTAACCGATCGCGAGGTCTGTACGGGGAAATATCAGACCGAGGTGTTGTCAGTACGGACAGAGCGTTAGCGAGGTCCGTGCGAAAAACACAGATCTCTCGTTAATACCTAATGCCAAAGTACCAGTCGATACGGAGTACTCACCTCATGGCAATGATTGGGTTTAAAAATCTGTTTGTATGAGAGGGGTATGGACAAATTGTTTTTCTGTATGTAAGATGAGATGCTACAGTCACATCCTACCTTGCGTCTGGAGGGTTTTGTAAAAATTGTATATTTTAACCCTGCAGGCACAGTTACTTTGACCATATAGTGACTAGAAAGAATGTTTAAAGGGGTTTTGTTGCATATGGTGCATTCCATTTATGTGTGTGTGTGTGTGCACAAGATCTGACCTGACTGATGTCTGGATTTGTTCAAAGCAAAGTACCACTCTGTTGCTAGTGGCATAAATTCTACCTTTTTATCACATTCTCATTTAAAATGGCATCTGACGTTCCTGGTTGTGTCACAAACTTTTTCCATGTTAAATGTCTTAATGAGACATTTGTGTAATTAACTGCATGTGTTATTAGGACAAAGCTTTTATGTGAATGGGCAACACTACATGTGAGCCATGTCTTGTAAAATCACAAATATACTGACCAAAAAAAGAAATGCAACATTTTAGTCAATGTAATAAGGATTTTATTTTGATACATATAACACATAATTTGGTTTAAAAATTTAGGCGACACATTAAACAAAACAAATATCAATAAATCATGTGACAACCGAACCACATTGTACACCAGTAACAAAAAAAACAGAGACAGTAACATTCACAAAGTCAGTAACTGGTCCTCCGTTTGCCTCACGTACAGCATTACACCTGCTCCTCATTGACGCTATCAGATGTCTGATGATGACTTGTGGAATGTTGTTCCACTCCTCAGCGTCCAGATACGACATTCAGTAGCTGGGGTGGTAACACGTGGTCTTCCGGATTATGGGATGATCATCAATCCGTCCAGTGTCATTCAGGCGAGTCTGGAGATAGCTTATTGTTGTTGGGTGGACACCAAATTGCCAGGTGACTTGGTTCACGCAAGTTCCAGCCTGCAACATCTCAATTGCTCATTCTCGTTGAACTGCTATCAGTCATGACATGGCTGCACATTCTGAATTTTAGCCATTTTCGCTGGACTTTTATAGGCCCCGAGGAGAACATATATTATATCCAGCACTGCTGTCATCTTCATGAATAGATTCCCCAAATACTTCCCACATCTTGCTTTCCTTTGAGGAGTGTCTTTTTCTTTTTAAACTTCTCCCACTCAGTCTCCCTGTTCAATCTCCAGTAATGCAGGCTGTCTGTGGTAACCACCGCTGCATCTCTTCAGGATTGCAGTTATTCAACCGATGATGTTAAAGAAAACAATGATTTCTTAAATATTGATGGTGGCCATTAGGTAATGTTTGACAAATATACAGTGCTATGAAAAATTTGGTGCCCCCTTAAGCTTTTGCATGCTTGAAATTTTTAGGACATCAAAAAGAAAATGAGAAATTAATTTTTTTAATGTTTTGGTTGAAATTGCAAGATAAAACAAAGGTACGACTCTATACTCTTGAAATGTGATCAAATTGGTACATTTTTCAGCAATATTTCAGTTAATTTTTTGGAAAATCTCTGGTGGGCTTGACAGCCAATTTGAACGCGAGAGTCGGACGGAAATTTGCAGTACTGGCAGTACCACCCAGCGCTGCCCACCGTAGCTAGAACCCTGATTCCTACATTATGAATTAAAATAAATAAAACTGTAAAAGCCAAAAAAGATGGTGTGAATAAGTAAGTGCACCCTCTAGTATAACCAGTGATGCCAGTAACGCGTTATTCTAATCTGACCGCTTTTTTCAGGAACGAGTAATCTGACGCATTAATCTTTCCAAAGCAGTAATCAGATTAAAGTTACTACTTCAAGTTGCTGTGTGTTACAATTTTTTTTTTTTTATCGTGGTTCGATTGTAGCATGAAAACCGGCCCGTGAGCGGGGAGGTCGGCGTTTGGCTGAACTGCTCACTTCCCCCACTATCAGTGAGCTACAAGCTTTTCCTCTGTTGTGCAGCAGCTCTGAGTTGAAAAACCTTTGTCTCTTAAAGTACAGTGATGCTCAGTTATGGTTTTACAAAGACATTATTTTTTCACTTTTATGTTTTCTTGAAAACTCTGTACCACAGTGTGTCTCCTCCTAAAAACAGCTGATCCATGATGCGTTATAAATACTAACACTTGTTTTCCCAAGTGGGTGGGGCTGGGGGGTGGGGGGGGGTGGGTGAGGGCAGCTCCCCACAACAGCCCCAGATTAAAGTTTCACTTTTGAAGACATTTTTTTCTATTACTACTACTAATAATACTACTTATAATAATCATAATAATTTAAACAATTAAAATATTTAGAATATAAATGTTAGAAAGAATTTAATAGTTACATTTATAAATGGTGTAAGGGGTGGTGGCCAAGTGGTTTAGGGGTGGTGGCCAAGTGGTTAATGCGCTTGGTTTCAGTTCAGAAGGTTCCGGGTTCAAATCCCACCCCTGCCACATTTCTCCATGTAATGTGGAGTTGCGTCAGGAAGGGCATCTGGCGTAAAACTTGTGCCAATTCAACATGCAGATCCACCTTGGATTTGCTGTGGCGACCCCAAGTGCAAACAAAGGAGCAGCCGAAGGGACTTACTTTTTACTTTTACATTTATAAATGGTGTAGATTAGAAATTAAGTTTTACCCTACAGTGCTATCAAAAGTTAAATATGAGGTCAAGAGAGATGTCTTGATTTTATTTTTTTTAAAACAAGTATTTATGTTCATTGTCAAGAAAGAGTGACTATAAAGTAAGAATTAGCAAAACGGGTTATCATTTTCATATTGAGGTGGCAGTGGGGGTTGTTGTCCGCAGCTGCTGAAAGTACGTAATAAAGCAACTGGTAATGTAACTTAGTTACTTGTAAAATTGAGTAATCAGTAAAGTAACTAAGTTGCTTTTCTAAGGAGTAATCAGTAATTGGATTACTTTTTCAAAGTAATTGTCAACACTGAGTATACAGTTGTATGCAAAAGTTTGGGCAGCCCTGATCATTTGCATGATTTTCCTTTATAAATCATAGGTTGTCTGGATCAGAAATTTCAGTTAAATATATCATATAGCAGGAAAAACAGTGATATTTGAGAACTGAAATGAAGTCTTTAGTATTTACAGAAAGTGTGCAATAATTATTTAAACAAAATTGGGCAGGTGCATACATTTTGGCACCCTTGTTATTTTATTGATTTGAATACATATCACACTAATTATTGGAACAAAAAATTGGTTTGGTAAGCTCATTGACCCTTGACCTCCTTACACCAAATCAAATCATGAGAAAGGGTATTTAAGGTGGCCATTTGCAAATGTTTCCCCTCTTTGCATCATTCAACATCATGGTTTAGGGGAAAGATACAAAAAGCTATCTGAGATTTCAGCTGTCAGTTTCCACTGTGAGGAAATGGAAGATGGCAGGCACAGTACTAATTAAGGCCCGAAGTGGCAGGCCAGAAAAAAATCTCAGATAAGCTGAAGCGAAAATTGGTGAGAACAGTCATAGTCAACCCACAGACCTGCTCCAAAGACCTACAACATGATCTTGCTGCAGATGTTGTCTCTGTGTGTCGCAGAGGAAGCCTTTTCTTCGTACACACCACAAACAGTCACTTGAAGTATGATAAAGCACATTTGGACAAGTCAGCTTAATTTTGGAATAAGTTCCTGTGGACTGATGAAACTAAAATTGAGTTATTTGGACATAACAAGGGCCGGTATGCATGGCAGAAAAAGAACACAGCATTCCACTTGCTACCTACAGTAAAATTTGGAGATGGTTCCACCCATCATGCTGTGTGAAAATGGTATTGGGCCCATTCACGTTACTTTTCAGCATAATGCCCACTATTGCACGTTAATATTTAAGCTTATACCTGCATGTTGTACCTCTTCAGAATCAGGCAATTTCAAAGAAAACGACCATCAACTCCAATCAAAGCCAACCATCCATCACAAACGCCACTAACTAATAATTTGTCATCATATTAGAATTCATAATTTTCCATTCTTACCTTTTCTGAGTCTTTTGGACCTTCAAAACAAGTCAAATCCAGCCACGAATAGGCTCATTTTGTTTGTGACATTACACAGAAAAATAATATCCAGCTGTATGTCCCATAAAGAAATGTTGTATGTTGTCGTCTATCAAATTCCATTTTACTCCATGAAAAAGTAAAAATACGACGATAATAAAAACGTGCCTTTCCCGTGAATAACAACCGGTTTTCGAAACTTTGGATTTTCCATGTGGCTTGCGCTTATTCACTAATCTGTTTACTCTCTAAATCCATCGTAAGCTCCGTTCTCGGTACGCGCATTCGTCTGGTGGACGCTCTGATTTTCCACGTGGCTTGGGCTTATTCACTAACCCAGGGGTGCCCAAGTTCGGCCCTCGAGATCTACCTTCCTGACACTCTTAGTTGTCGGCCTGTTCCAGCACACCTGAATCCAATGAAAGACTCGTTAGCAGGCTTTTAATGAGCCTTTCATTGGATTCAGGTATGTTGGAGCAAGGAGACAACTAAGAGTGTCAGGAAGGTAGATCTCGAGGGCCGAACTTGGGCACCCCTGCACTAACCTGTTTACTCTCTAAATCCACAGTCAGCTCTGTTCTCAGTACGCACATTGGTCTGGTGGACGCTCGTTTGTAAAACGTGCGCTCCAAGGCACTTCTGCATTGAAGACTTTGCCCAATTAGCAAATCCAGTGACGTATCAAACCTATGACTCATAGTTTCTGTTAGCCAATGAGGTAAGCTTTCCAGTGCACATGGGAATCATAGTCTTTAGCTACAAAGGCAGCCTGCATAAGCGTGCGAAAAGGTGTCACACAGAGCAGATCGAGGCCAGAGGGCACACAGGAGTGAATGCTACGGTATGAAAATTTGAAATATTGAAGAAGAAAGTGCTTGAATTGAAATTTGCATCCATCTAAATATGGAAATGTATTTTTATGGTCAAATTAGTCATAAAATACAAATAATCCTGTTTGGCACTTTTGGAGCTAATTTGGATGAATTGTGACCAATGGCACTTTTACATACGTAGTTTTTGAAAAAATAAAAAGGTCCTTTTTGACTTTTTGGACAGACTTCATACAGAAAAGCTAACACTCTGGTAACTCTGATCTTATGTTTCAGAATCTGTCTGGGAAGAATTTACTTCAAATTGTCTCCATGCAAACTCTTGCCAGCTTAATCTGCATTTTATGGTTCTTCTGGACACAGGCTTTCTGACGTTTTGGGGTGAAAAAAAAATCAGAAACATCATGGCAGATTTCACAATTTTGAAAAGAGAGCCTGTCTTGTGATGACATTATGACAAACAAGTTTAGATGGCAGTGGTTAGAGGAAAAAGACAAGAATTTTTGTGTGTGTGTTCCTATGCTAGAAAAACGCACCAGGGAGGTAAGAAGATATTTTTATTTGATTATCACTTGCATTATGCATTAGACAATAAATCTTGGCATTAATGTACTTATAATTAACTCAGGGTCTAACCAGATAAACAGTGATTTTCCCAGAGCCCTCACCTCTGTTTTTTTTTTTTTTGCATAAAATGAAAGTGAATAAATGAATTTAGTACCTTTCAATATAAGAAATATTTGTATAAAAAAACAGAAAATATTAAAAGCAAAAGAAAAGAAAGATGACATAAGGTAGCCAAGAATTTGAAAAGAAAGATTATCAGTAGCTCCAAAGCTCCTGTCAAAACTAGGAAAACTCAGAAATGAGTGAAGGTTTAAGTTGATGCATTAATGTGCCATAAATACGTCTGTTGTTCCATTTGAATTCAAACTGAATTAAGAATCATTATTTTTGAGTTTTTTTTGTTTGTTTTTTTTAATTGTCATGTCCTTTGCTGTGCACTTTTGAGCCACAATGTGTTTGTGTGTGAAAAGACTGAGGTGGAAAAATTGACCTGTTCCCCCCCAAAAAAAGGATTTTTTTTTTCTTTTTTTTTTTTTTGATGGGTAAATAGTTTTGAAAATGCACCAGAATGCATCTGAAATTTCACTTTCATCACTGCTTTAGGCACCTCACAGGTTAATTAAATTGATTCAGAGAGCTGTGATAACATTAAGAAGCTGTTATCGATGCATCTTTTTTATGCAGGATTTCTTTTTCTAATTGTGTAACTAATTGATGCTTTTCAAATCAAAGTATCTGTAATGATCCATGATGAATTTATTTCCGATACATTCTTTAACAGGTCAACAATATTTGCACCGGTGTGGCTGTTATTCACTGACTAAATTCTGAAAACCCGGGGGGCTTGGCCCCATCCAATTTGCTAAAGCCGCCTGTGTAAGTTTGAATTCAGACTAATGCCTGTCTGCAAAATTATCCCCCCAGCATCAAAAGACCCACAAAAATCTCACACTCACATCTGTAGCTTTTTTCTGCCTTTATATGCACCTCATCACGATGCGCGTGCACACATGCTCTTAGTACTTTTGTCAGAATAATTACGACAGGAACATGTGTGATGATAATGGTGAAACTTTGTGGTGCTGCTGATTTGCTGACATGCTATAAACTACAGAAAATGTTGCACGTACATCTATTCTCATCTTGTTCATGGATATTTTCCTCTTAACTCCCATTTTGTGGATGAACACACGTGCGCTCAACCACAATGCGCTACCCAACATATATTTAAAAGAAAACGATAGCGGCGACAATTTTAGGAAAACAGCCATGATACTTCGGAAATAATCTGTTTGGGTTTTTAGGCCTTTATGAAACGGGCTAAGTCTGTGTTCAGCAGAGCAGTCATCTGAGCAGTCAACATGCTTGCGTGCTTTGCCGCGTAAACAAGCACTCCATGAAGTAACTGATTTGTTTGTTTTTGAAGTTAAAAATTGTGTTCAGATGGGGCCAGAGTTTATAGCTAGATGCTTCTTATCCTGTAGAGTGTCATATAATCCAAAAACAGGTGGGTCTACTCCTCCTCACGTACACACTGCATTAGGCAACCTGCATTTGCTCTGCATGATCCTCCAGTTTTTACATTGGGAAGTTTCAACAAAGATGACTTCTAAATGTACTGTAATAGAAAGTACATTAGCAGTTTAAAAAAACAGTCATCCGTAAAAAGTCGAGGCACAGGATTTAAATACTGAACGTGAAAAGTGCTCATTATTGTTGGCCAGCAGCTGTTTCTGCTCCTGCAGCTTAAAGTAGACAGACCTGCTTTCAAATAAATGTTTAGCACTCTGGACTCTGAATCCAGTGATCCAAGTTCATATCTCGGTGGAACCTCATAGCACTTTGAGGTTCCATGAATGTAAAGTGCATTACAAATAAAATGTATTATAAATGTGGTCAGATCTCAGAAAGAAATAGCTAATATATATTTATAAGACCCTTATGAATAGGGATGGGTGTCAAGAACCGGTTCCTTTCGGGTATTGTTAAGAAATGATTCGATCCACCAACATCAATAAGCTAGCTTTTTGCTTAATGATTCCGTTATCGGTCCTTCAGAGTGGCCGTTCTATTTGAGGGTGTTTGTCAGGAAAATGGTCATTTCTCTACATTGATTACGGACCCTGCAGCGGGTCTGTAATCAACTTTTCTGCAGCGTGGCTTTGCTTTGAACCTTGAACCAATCGAAGTAGTGGTTCGCAGATTGAAGCAGTGCTTCGATCTATTGCTTTGTTTTTTCATTTTTTTCTTTCGCTTAATTTTCCCCTGCTAAAACCCTGAAGAGCATACGTCTGAGTATTATTTACCTTTTTTATGTTAAACCGACCTGTTATGGTCTTCTGAAACAGTTGATAGATGTATTTTATAACTTAAAAAGGGGAGTGATGCTAATGAGTTAGCATGTCTATGGCATTTCCAATGTTAAAGTTAGCATTAAGCAGTTGCAGCTGTCATCACGTTTGGGTGCATTTGTTTTCAAATTGTAATTTTTTAAATTTTTTTTGTTTATATATTAATAATCTAATGATTAGATATTATATACAATTTTAGAGAAACAGACAAAAAGAACCTAAATAGAAACACAACAGAAAATATAAAACCAACTAACAATGCATACATAAATAAATGTTTCCTGTGAACACCTAGTGACTCTTACACCTCCATTTAATCCCTGTTTTATTTAAGTTTAATGACAGTTTGTTTCGGTCAAACCATATTTTCAATGTGTTAATTTCTTCAGTGATTTCCTCCAGAACTATCTGGCAAGCTGGAAACTGCTGCATCCTAGTAAGAGCAGAATACTACTGGAATGAATTTGAATAAGGAAAGTTTTGTTTGTTTGTTTTTCTTCTCACCAAAATGGATGCTGTACTCACTCCAGTTTATCGTCTGGAATAGTCCCAGATTGCATTTCAGAGCTTCTAGAATTGAAAAATATTTGTACAGGTGGTGTTGGGTGGGGGGGGGGTAATTTTGGGTTTCAGCTTTTTTTTTTTTGTTGTTTACTTGTTTTTTCACCACTTTCATCCCTGAATGTGTCAATCGTGAGTCACTTTTGTGCGCATTAAAGTTACTAACTGGGACTCCTGTCTAGTTACGAGAAAGAAATGAGAATCGTCCTCCGTTCTGTTCACACAGCTCCAAACGCTGCGCAGCTCTCTGCCCAGTCAAGTTAGAACGATAGTCCAGTCGGAATTAATAACTTCAAAGTGAAATGCCGTTTTGTTTATTTTTATTTATGTCCAGAGATCAAGGATACAGTGACCAATTTCATATTTATTTACTTTAAGACTCAATGAAATACATACAAAACTTGTAAAGCCTACTTTTAGTACAAAATTCACAAGAGGTATCGATAAGGGAATCGATAAGGAATCGGATCGATAAGCAGAATTGATAATGGCATCGATATCAATAAAATCTTATCAATACCCATCCCTACTTATGCATGCAGTAAAGTAAATCTGCAAGCCCAAATTTGTAATTCAGCGGAGAAATCTTTGTTTAAAAATGACAAATTTGCAGCTACAATTTGTCCCTCCGCGAAAACTGTTCAGTCCGATCCCGCGCGTTGAGTGAATGCAATATTAGCTATTTCTCAATTCGAACACTTGAAAATGACCGCCGAATTGTCGGACAGATTGATCGAGATTGATCTCGACATGGAAGTCGACGTAGAGGATCCTGATGATCTCAGCAGTAGCTCAGATAGCTCAAATAGTGACCAAGATGATGGTAATATCAGAGAATTTGATGAGAAAAATGACAGCGGAGATCAAGGTGGAGAAGCAGCGAGGCTGGCGGTCACACAGCTAAGACCCTACCAGCACGAACCTGAGCCGCGAGAGGGGGAAGCTGATGATCCAGGCGCCGAAGTGTGGGGTGAACCGGCAGATCCTGGTTTCAACAGCCAAAACTAAGCTGCAATGAATGTGAGATACAGCTCTGCATGCTCAGATCAGCGGTGACATCGACAGCGGGCGACGTTCTTCCCCGATCCTTACTGCGCCAGCCTGCTCGCTCACACAGCATGCAAGCGGGTCGTCCCGGTAACCGCGACCCCAGCCCTGTCCCGTGAGAAAATATTGGCTTTCATGGAGTGCCTCTGTCGCGACACCACTCAATCAAATGGGAGTATGAAAAGGTTCCCAAAAATAATTTTCAGGCAAAAATAAAAGAAATGTATACTCGCCAAACTTACCGCAACATAATATGAAGTTTTAAAAAAAGTTGATACTTCCGTATAAGACAATAAAAAGGTCCTTTGGTAAGAGATGCAAACTGAGGTAAATCCACAAATTACAGTTTACACTACTATATCCGTCCCAGCGTGCGCAATGCATGCTGTGATAGTGTCTTGTCTCTTATGTCACGGCAACGTCCCGGATGTGATGACAGTTTTGTGGAGGGCCAAATTTTAGCTGTAAATTTGTCATTTTTAAACATAGATTTCTCCGTTGAATGAGAGATCTGGGCTTGCAGATTTACTTTACTATATTCAGAAGGATCTTATGTGTAAGTATGTTATTTTTTGGTCCAAAGATCTGACTGCGTTTATTTCAAAGCAGGTCTACTTTAAAGTAAGTCCCTTCAGTCCTTGTGTTTTCACTCTGGTTCACCATTGTGTATCTGAGCTGGATCTGCATGTTGAATGCGCCCAAGTTTTATACTGGATGACCTTCTTGACGCAACTCCACATTACAGTACATGGTGAATGGACGGGGGCTTTGAACGGAGAATCTTCTTCTCCGGAAATGAGCACACTAATCGCTTGCTCACCACACTGCCTTCCTGCCCCTGCAACTAACATTCCTAAAATCGATTACTGATATTTGTGAATCAATTCGGAATAATTGCATTCCATCGACCCCCCCCCCACCCACACACACACACACACACACCTAGAGCTGAATGTCCCTTCAGCATGTTTTGTATCGAGATGGCATTTATAGAAACATACCCTATCCAGGTGTGTAGACGGATGAATGCATGTTTATATTGCAATTTTGCCAGACCGGTAGGCGTCACACTGTAGTGCACCACTGCCGTAAACATTTCACCCCCTTCCTGTAGTGTAGGTGTGTGGTAATGTGTGACAGCCTTGACGCAGAGGATGAAGATGATGTAGAAGATGAGTGGAGACACAGATGAGCCTAGTGACTCAACTAGATAACGATGTAGTATGTAGGCCAATAGGTTACACAATGTGTCTGCACATGTTGCACACATGTATAGATGTGGCAGCATGGTGTAGAACAGCTGTATGTTTTTGAAGCAGAGTGCATTTGGTTGCCCTAGCGCTGTTCCACTTCTCTCCACTGAAGCTTAGTGATGAAATCAGGTCATAAGACTCCCCCATCGTTCTCTTTGCTCTTCTCTTTCCTCCACTCTGCCTGTCCCCTCATTTTTGCCAGACTTTTCTCCCTTGCGTCGGCTGTATTTCTGAGTGCAGACTGCAGCATCCCTGATAGTACTTCATCCCTTTCCTCCATCAATTCGCTCATATCTTTTCTGCTTTCTCTTTCCATGCTCATATGTGATCAGATTATGCAACACATCATGGGATTAGTGCCTCTCACGGCATGTATTAAACAAGGAGACTCGAGGGATAGATAGGAAACGTTTGAGTATTAACACTGTGTACCCAATTTGGTAGCACAGACACTAAAGGATAAAGAGCATCAAGGCCATTAATGTTATATTCTTTGTAGCCTTTGAATGGTGAAGGGGTTAAAGCAGTAAACACAAAATGTATTTTCAGTGGCTCTACAATAATGGAAAGGATAATTCAACTACAAGGGGTTTGTGCAGAGCTTTTAGATCTGTACTCAACAGAATCAGGGAATTTCTAAATCAGTTTCTTTCATGTCGCTGAAACTAAATTTATGAAGATATACAGTAAAACATGCAGTTTCAAGGTTAAACCCCTCATGTTAGGTTACCCACCGATTGTTAGTTCACATGAAAAAATCAATCAATCAATTTTATTTATATAGCGCCAAATCACAACAAACAGTTGCCCCAAGGCGCTTTATATTGTAAGGCAAGGCCATACAATAATTACGTAAAAACCCCAATGGTCAAAACGACCCCCTGTGAGCAAGCACTTGGCGACAGTGGGAAGGAAAAACTCCCTTTTAACAGGAAGAAACCTCCAGCAGAACCAGGCTCAGGGAGGGGCAGTCTTCTGCTGGGACTGGTTGGGGCTGAGGGAGAGAACCAGGAAAAAGACATGCTGTGGAGGGGAGCAGAGATCAATCACTAATGATTAAATGCAGAGTGGTGCATACAGAGCAAAAAGAAACACTCAGTGCATTATGGGAACCCCCCAGCAGTCTAAGTCTATAGCAGCATAACTAAGGGATGGTTCAGGGTCACCTGATCCAGCCCTAACTATAAGCTTTAGCAAAAAGGAAAGTTTTAAGCCTAATCTTAAAAGTAGAGAGGGTGTCTGTCTCCCTGATCCGAATTGGGAGCTGGTTCCACAGGAGAGGAGCCTGAAAGCTGAAGGCTCTGCCTCCCATTCTACTCTTACAAACCCTAGGAACTACAAGTAAGCCTGCAGTCTGAGAGCGAAGCGCTCTATTGGGGTGATATGGTACTATGAGGTCCCTAAGATAAGAAGGGACCTGATTATTCAAAACCTTATAAGTAAGAAGAAGAATTTTAAATTCTATTCTAGAATTAACAGGAAGCCAATGAAGAGAGGCCAATATGGGTGAGATATGCTCTCTCCTTCTAGTCCCCGTCAGTACTCTAGCTGCAGCATTTTGAATTAACTGAAGGCTTTTCAGGGAACTTTTAGGACAACCTGATAATAATGAATCACAATAGTCCAGCCTAGAGGAAATAAATGCATGAATTAGTTTTTCAGCATCACTCTGAGACAAGACCTTTCTAATTTTAGAGATATTGCGTAAATGCAAAAAGCAGTCTTACATATTTGTTTAATATGCGCTTTGAATGACATATCCTGATCAAAAATGACTCCAAGATTTCTCACAGTATTACTAGAGGTCAGGGTAATGCCATCCAGAGTAAGGATCTGGTTAGACACCATGTTTCTAAGATTTGTGGGGCCAAGTACAATAACTTCAGTTTTATCTGAGTTTAAAAGCAGGAAATTAGAGGTCATCTATGTCCTTATGTCTGTAAGACAATCCTGCAGTTTAGCTAATTGGTGTGTGTCCTCTGGCTTCATGGATAGATAAAGCTGGGTATCATCTGCGTAACAATGAAAATTTAAGCAATACCGTCTAATAAATCTGCCTAAGGGAAGCATGTATAAAGTGAATAAAATTGGTCCTAGCACAGAACCTTGTGGAACTCCATAATTAACCTTAGTCTGTGAAGAAGATTCCCCATTTACATGAACAAATTGTAATCTATTAGATAAATATGATTCAAACCACCGCAGCGCAGTGCCTTTAATACCTATGGCATGCTCTAATCTCTGTAATAAAATTTTATGGTCAACATTATCAAAAGCAGCACTGAGGTCTAACAGAACAAGCACAGAGATGAGTCCACTGTCTGAGGCCATAAGAAGATCATTTGTAACCTTCAGTAATGCTGTTTCTGTACTATGATGAATTCTAAAACCTGACTGAAACTCTTCAAATAGACCATTCCTCTGCAGATGATCAGTTAGCTGTTTTACAACTACCCTTTCAAGAATTTTTGAGAGAAAAGGAAGGTTGGAGATTGGCCTATAATTAGCTAAGATAGCTGGGTCAAGTGATGGCTTTTTAAGTAATGGTTTAATTACTGCCACCTTAAAAGCCTGTGGTACATAGCCAACTAATAAAGATAGATTGATCATATTTAAGATCGAAGCATTAAATAATGGTAGGGCTTCCTTGAGCAGCCTGGTAGGAATGGGGTCTAATAGACATGTTGATGGTTTGGATGAAGTAACTAATGAAAATAACTCATACAGAACAATCTGAGAGAAAGAGTCTAACCAAATACTGGCATCACTGAAAGCAGCCAAAGATAATGATATGTCTTTGGGATGGTTATGAGTAATTTTTTCTCTAATAGTTAAAATTTTATTAGCAAAGAAAGTCATGAAGTCATTACTAGTTAAAGTTAAAGGAATACTCGGCTCAATAGAGCTCTGACTCTTTGTCAGCCTGGCTACAGTGCTGAAAAGAAACCTGGGGTTGTTCTCATTTTCTTCAATTAGTGATGAGTAGTAAGATGTCCTAGCTTTACGGAGGGCTTTTTTATAGAGCAACAGACTCTTTTTCCAGGCTAAGTGACGATCTTCTAAATTAGTGAGACGTCATTTCCTCTCCAACTTACGGGTTATCTGCTTTAAGCTGCGAGTTTGTGAGTTATACCACGGAGTCAGGCACTTCTGATTTAAAGCTCTCTTTTTCAGAGGAGCTGCAGCATCCAAAGTTGTCTTCAATGAGGATGTAAAACTATTGACGAGATACTCTATCTCACTTACAGAGTTTAGGTAGCTACTCTGCACTGTGTTGGTATATGGCATTAGGGAACATAAAGAAGGAAACATATCCTTAAACCTAGTTACAGCGCTTTCTGAAAGACTTCTAGTGTAATGAAACTTATTCCCCACTGCTGGGTAGTCCATCAGAGTAAATGTAAATGTTATTAAGAAATGATCAGACAGAAGGGAGTTTTCAGGGAATACTGTTAAGTCTTCAATTTCCATACCATAAGTCAGAACAAGATCTAAGATATGATTAAAGTGGTGGGTGGACTCATTTACATTTTGAGCAAAGCCAATTGAGTCTAATAATAGATTAAATGCAGTGTTGAGGCTGTCATTCTCAGCATCTGTGTGGATGTTAAAATCGCCCACTATAATTATCTTAACTGAGCTAAGCACTAAGTCAGACAAAAGTTCTGAAAATTCACAGAGAAACTCACAGTAATGACCAGGAGGACGATAGATAACAACAAATAAAACTGGTTTTTGGGACTTCCAATTTGGATGGACAAGACTAAGAGTCAAGCTTTCAAATGAATTAAAGCTCTGTCTTGGTTTTTGATTAATTAATAAGCTGGAATGGAAGATTGTTGCTAATCCTCCGCCTCGGCCCGTGCTACGAGCGTTCTGGCAGTTAGTGTGACTCGGGGGTGTTGACTCATTTAAACTAACATATTCATCCTGCTGTAACCAGGTTTCTGTAAGGCAGAATAAATCAATATGTTGATCAGTTATTATATCATTTACTAACTGGGACTTAGAAGAGAGAGACCTAATGTTTAATAGACCACATTTAACTGTTTTAGTCTGTGGTGCAGTTGAAGGTGCTATATTATTTTTTCTTTTTGAATTTTTATGCTTCGATAGATTTTTGCTGGTTATTGGTAGTCTGGGAGCAGGCACCGTCTCTACGGAGATGGGGTAATGAGGGGATGGCAGGGGGAGAGAAGCTGCAGAGAGGTGTGTAAGACTACAACTCTGCTTCCTGGTCCCAACCCTGGATAGTCACGGTTTGGAGGATTTAAGAAAATTGGCCAGATTTCTAGAAATGAGAGCTGCTCCATCCAAAGTGGGATGGATGCCGTCTCTCCTAACAAGACCAGGTTTTCCCCAGAAGCTTTGCCAATTATCTATGAAGCCCACCTCATTTTTTGGACACCACTCAGACAGCCAGCAATTCAAGGAGAACATGCGGCTAAACATGTCACTCCCGGTCCGATTGGGGAGGGGCCCAGAGAAAACTACAGAGTCCGACATTGTTTTTGCAAAGTTACACACCGATTCAATGTTAATTTTAGTGACCTTCGATTGGCGTAACCGGGTGTCATTACTGCCGACGTGAATTACAATCTTACCAAATTTACGCTTAGCCTTAGCCAGCAGTTTCAAATTTCCTTCAATGTCGCCTGCTCTGGCCCCCGGAAGACAATTGACTATGGTTGCTGGTGTCGCTAACTTCACATTTCTCAAAACAGAGTCGCCAATAACCAGAGTTTGTTCCTCGGCGGGTGTGTCGCCGAGTGGGGAAAAAACGGTTAGAAATGTGAACGGGTTGTCGGTGTACACGGGGCTTCTGTTTAGGGCTACGCTTCCTCCTCACAGTCACCCAGTCGGCCTGCTTTCCCGGCTGCTCGGGATCTGCCAGAGGGAAACTAACGGCGGCTAAGCTACCTTGGTCCGCACCGACTACAGGGGCCTGGCTAGCTGTAGAATTTTCCACGGTGCGGAGCCGAGTCTCCAATTCGCCCAGCCTGGCCTCCAAAGCTACGAATAAGCTACACTTATTACAAGTACCATTACCGCTAAAGGAGGCCGAGGAATAACTAAACATTTCACACCCAGAGCAGAAAAGTGCGGGAGAGACAGGAGAAGCCGCCATGCTAAGCCGGCTAAGAGCTAGTAGCTGCGCTAAGCTAGCGGATTCCTAAAAACACGCAAAGTGAATAACGTGTAAATAATTTAGAGGTGATTCAGCAGAGGGAGTGCTTTAGTTAAGGCACGTGAAGATAACACTGTGAAACAAATCGTTATCTAGGTAACTAGATCAATCTAACTGCGCAGATTAAACAGCTAACAGATACAGCAAAACACCGCTGTGCTCCACAACAGGAAGTGATACAATACCGCAGTGAGAGCCAACCACCAGTAGAGGCAAGCAAGAGCAAACACAATTGCAGAAGGGTACAGGTGGAGCTCCCTTCAGGTACGCTCTCCTCCTGACGGTCCTCCTTTTTAGTTTCTGCTCCTTTTCATCAGCCTTTTTCCTTGTGGCCTGCTTTTCTGTTCTTGTCCTCATTTTTCTTTCATGTCTCATTCTGTTTCCGTTGCCTCTCTTTGTGTCTTTCATTGTCTGTTTCCTTGCATTTTGTCATTTTCTTGTTTTATGGTTTTTTTTTTCTTTCTTTCTTTTCAAGACAGATGGTAGGTATTGGGGTCATGAGGTCTCTGGATGGGCTGATGGCCGACAGAGTGAATGCTTATGCTGCTGATGACATCCAGACAGACTGTTGCTTTTCTTTAACTACTGCTCTTTCCGCTCACCTTCTGTTTTCACACTTTACATATACATACAGTATTGTTCAGAATAATAGTAGTGCTATGTGACTAAAAAGATGAATCCAGGTTTTGAGTGCATTTCTTATTGTTACATGGGAAACAAAGTACTAGTAGATTCAGTAGATTCTCACAAATCCAACAAGACCAAACATTCATGATATGCACACTCTTAAGGCTATGAAATTGGGCTATTAGTAAAAAAAAAGTAGAAAAGGGGGTGTTCACAATAATAGTAGCATCTGCTGTTGATGCTGCAAACTCAAAACTGTTATGTTCAAACTGCTTTTTTAGTAATCCTGTGAATCACTAAACTAGTATTTAGTTGTATAACCACAGTTTTTCATGATTTCTTCACATCTGCGAGGCATTAATTTTGTTGGTATGGAACCAAGATTTTGCTCATTTACTAGTGTGCTTGGGGTCATTGTCTTGTTGAAACACCCATTTCAAGGGCATGTCCTCTTCAGCATAAGGCAACATGACCTCTTGAAGTATTTTGACATATTCAAACTGATCCATGATACCTGGTATGCGATATATAGGCCCAACACCATAGTAGGAGAAACATGCCCATATCATGATCTTTGCACCACCATGCTTCACTGTCTTCACTGTGAACTGTGGCTTGAATTCAGAGTTTAGGGGTTGTCTCACAAACTGTCTGTGGTCCTTGGACCCAAAAAGAACAATTTTACTCTCATTAGTCCACAAATATTCCTCCATTCTCTTTAGGCCAGTTGATGTGTTCTTTGGCAAATTGTAACCTCTTCTGCACATGTCTTTTATTTAACAGAGGGACTTTGCGGGGGATTCTTGCAAATAAATTAGCTCCACACAGGTGTCTTCTAACTGTCACAGCACTTACAGGTAACTCCAGACTGTCTTTGATCATCCTGGAGCTGATCAATGGGTGAGCCTTTGCCATTCTGTTTATTCTTCTATCCATTTTGATGGTTGTTTTCCGTTTTCTTCCACACGTCTCTGGTTTTTTTTGTCCATTTTAAAGCATTGGAGATCATTGTAGATGAACAGCCTATATTTTTTTTTGCACCTGCGTATAGGTTTTCCCCTTTCCAATCAACTTTTTAACCAAACTACGCTGTTCTTCTGAACAATGTCTTGATCGTCCCATTTTCCTCAGGCTTTCAAAGAGAAAATCATGTTCAACAGGTGCTGGCTTCATCCTTAAATAGGGGACACCTGATTCACACCTGTTTGTTCCACAAAATTGACAAACTCACTGACTGAATGCCACACTACTATTATTGAATCTACTGAATCTGCTGGTACCTTGTTTCCAATGTAACAATGAGAAATATACTCAAAACCTGGATTAATCTTTTTAGTCACATAGCACTACTATTATTCTGAACACTACTGTATGCTCACTCTGCCAGACATGCACACAGTTCTGAGTCCTTGGCCTTCCTGGTGTGTCTCGGGGTGTGTGTGTGTACGCTGACAGAATGGAGTTTTGTGGAGCGACAGTCCCCAGAGTGGGATAGGGAACAGATTGGAGTCTGAGCCTTCATGTCCTCACTCATTAATCTCCTCTTTAATTCATGGCCTCACTGCCGGCTCAACACGTGTGCATACAGATCCAAGTACAAGGTCCAAAAGAGACAAACAGAAAACTCTCACTGCTGAGGGCAGGTTTAATGATTGAATTTCCTCTTTCAAACCAGGTCTGTTGTAGCACACCCCATATTTCCAGCTTCAGTTTTAATGTGACACTGCAGGTGCCATCGATCCAGCACGTATGTGAAGTTAACACATGTATAATGGCTCAATGAAAATACAACCATGCTGTTGTGTTATGGAACAGTTGATGCTTTTCGTTTCTGGTTGAAGCCCAGTTTTCCATCAGGGGCTGAGTGAGGAACAGGGAAATATGTTTGACAGTGTCTTTCAGTGCTTCCTAAATCAGTCTTAAATGTTACTGTTTTGAATGACTGAACGTGACGACGTGTCCACTGAGCCTGAATCTGATCCCCATCAAGTTGTCTTTGAGAGGTCATCTTTTTTCTTCACACTGTCATTGAGGGGTCAAGGGTAACCACATTCAGTGTGAAAAGAGCTTAATTTTATTCAAGTAAAATGGCACAAATACCTGTGTGAGCTGTGAAAGCAGATCTACTGCTGTATCAAGCATGCACATTTTAAGAAACACGATTCAAATGAATGCACTCTTCTTCAGGCATCAGCTATCAGTGTAATACATATTTTCATAACCTTGCACAGTGGATTTTTTTGACTTTTGACTTTCCTTTTTCTGTCAAGCAGACGATAACAGTCACTGTAACATCCAAAGTGAACCTGAACTACGCTACCCACAATGCATCGACCTGTCAATCACGTGGTGCGCTTAATGATGACATCATCATCAAGCGACAGGCAGCCAGTCTGCCACACACACACAATAGATGGACTAAAATGTTTGATTTTACGGTTTACAAACGTTTTTGACCGTTAAACTTTGCTCACTTTAGCAGATAACCCGTAAGTTGGAGAGGAAATGGCGTCTCACTAATTTAGAAGATCTTCACTTAGCCTGGAAAAAGAGTTTGTTGCTCTATAAAAAAGCCCTCCGTAAAGCTAGGACATCTTTCTACTCATCAGTAATTGAAGAAAATAAGAACAACCCCAGGTTTCTTTTCAACACTGTAGCCAGGCTATTGAGCTGAGTATTCCATTAACTTTAACTAGTAATGACTTCATGACTTTCTTTGCTAACAAAATTTTGACTATTAGAGAAAAAATTACTCATAATCATCCCAAAGATGTATCGTTATCTTTGGCTGCTTTCAGTGATGCCGGTATTTGGTTAGACTCTTTCTCTCCGATTGTTCTGTCTGAGTTATTTTCATTAGTTACTTCATTCAAACCATCAACATGTTTATTAAACCCCATTCCTGCCAGGCTGCTCAAGGAAGTCCTACCATTATTTAATGCTTCAACCTTAAATATGATCAACTTATCTTTGTTAGTTGGCTATGTACCACAGGCTTTTAAGGTGGCAGTAATTAAACCATTACTTAAAAAGCCATCACTTGACCCAGCTATCTTAGCTAATTATAGGCCAATCTCCAACCTTCCTTTTCTTTCAAAGATTCTTGAGAGGGTAGTTGTAAAACAGCTAACTGATCACCTGCAGAGGAATGGTCTATTTGAAGAGGTTCAGTCAGGTTTTAGAATTCATCATAGTACAGAAACAGCATTAGTGAAGGTTACAAATGATCTTCTTATGGCTTCGGACAGTGGACTTATCTCTGTGCTTGTTCTGTTGGACCTCAGTGCTGCTTTTGATACTGTTGACCATAAAATTTTATTACAGAGATTAGAGCATGTCATAGGTATTAAAGGCACTGCGCTGCGGTGGTTTGAATCATATTTGTCTAATAGATTACAGTTTGTTCATGTAAATGGGGAATCTTCTTCACAGACTAAAGTTAATTATGGAGTTCCACAAGGTTCTGTGCTAGGACCAATTTTATTCACTTTATACATGCTTCCCTTAGGCAGTATTATTAGACGGTATTGCTTAAATTTTCATTGTTACGCAGATGATACCCAGCTTTATCTATCCATGAAACCAGAGGACACACACCAATTAGCTAAACTGCAGGATTGTCTTACAGACATAAAGACATGGATGACCTCTAATTTCCTGCTTTTAAACTCAGATAAAACTGAAGTTATTGTACTTGGCCCCACAAATCTTAGAAGCATGGTCTCTAACCAGATCTTTACTCTGGATGGCATTTCCCTGACCCCTAGTAATACTGTGAGAAATCTTGGAGTCATTTTTGATCAGGATATGTCATTCAAAGCGCATATTAAACAAATATGTACGACTGCCTTTTTGCATTTACGCAATATCTCTAAAATCAGAAAGGTCTTGTCTCAGAGTGATGCTGAAAAACTAATTCATGCATTTATTTCCTCTAGGCTGGACTATTGTAATTCATTATTATCAGGTTGTCCTAAAAGTTCCCTAAAAAGCCTTCAGTTAATTCAAAATGCTGCAGCTAGAGTACTGACGGGGACTAGCAGGAGAGAGCATATCTCACCCGTGTTGGCCTCTCTTCATTGGCTTCCTGTTAATTCTAGAATAGAATTTAAAATTCTTCTTCTTACCTATAAGGTTTTGAATAATCAGGTCCCATCTTATCTTAGGGACCGCGTAGTACCATATTACCCCATTAGAGCGCTTCGCTCTCAGACTGCAGGCTTACTTGTAGTTCCTAGGGTTTGTAAGAGTAGAATGGGAGGCAGAGCCTTCAGCTTTCAGGCTCCTCTCCTGTGGAACCAGCTCCCAATTCAGATCAGGGAGACAGATACCCTCTCTACTTTTAAGATTAGGCTTAAAACTTTCCTTTTCGCTAAGGCTTATAGTTAGGGCTGGATCAGGTGACCCTGGACTATCCCTTGGTTATGCTGCTTTAGACGTAGACTGTGGGGGGGTTCCCATGATGCACTGTTTCTTTCTCTTTTTGCTCTGTATGCATCACTCCGCATTTAATCATTAGTGATCGATCTCTGCCCCCTTCCACAGCATGTCTTTTTCCTGGTTCTTTCCCTCAGCCCCAACCAGTCTCAGCAGAAGACTGTCCCTCCCTGAGCCTGGTTCTGCTGGAGGTTTCTTCCTGTTAAAAGGGAGTTTTTCCTTCCCACTGTAGCCAAGTGCTTGCTCACAGGGGGTCGTTTTGACCGTTGGGGTTTTTCATAATTATTGTATGGCCTTGCCTTACAATATAAAGCGCCTTGGGGCAACTGTTTGTTGTGATTTGGCGCTATATAAAAAAAAGTTGATTGATTGATTGATTGACTTTACCATCAAAAAAATGTTATCGGAACTAAATTTATCGGAAGATATTTGGTCCAGTGTCTGTTTTAAAACTCATCTGAAAAGCTAATCCGCTAGCAAAAACATTAGCTTCGATAATTATTCGTTATCGGATTAGCTGAACTGTGCCCACCACTGTATATAAATGATGATGTAAAAATGGTACCATTTATCACACACACCTGTGGTCAAAGTTTACTGGATTTCCATAAAGACGTTATGTGAGGAGGAGATCTGCACATTTAGACGACCAGACTGACAAAATGTGCACATGAAGATGTTCACAGCACAGCCACGATGAACTGAAGGAGCCATGGACAGGTAAATATACAAACAATACCAAAATCAAACTGCAAGACTTGACTTAATGGTTGTGCCCCACGTAGTATGTTCCCACAGTTTGATTTGATTTATTTGTGAGCACAGGAAACTCATTTTAGCAGCTCATGTAACCAGTGCATTTTTATTTTTTGTATCATTAGCCAGATAAATGGCCAATAATGTCTTTGTCACTCTTAAAGTTATGCGCTCAACTTGGCGTAGCACACAAATTAATTAGATGTCCAAGTAATGAATAAAGCTCCAAAATAATAATAATAATAATAAAAAGCAGCAATTAAATATCTGTTGGAGCATGCTTCTTTCATGCTAGACATGCATGGACCACAGATGGGCCCAACCTGCTGTGTTTTCTCCTCCACTGCAGAACAGAAATGAGTACACATTCTGTTATTCCACAAACTTTTTATCATGTTGATGCATTTATGATATGGCAGTATTGCACTGTATCATCATGTAGTTTATGTTCAGCTTAACGTTTCTTCCTTGCAAGCTTTGAAATCTGCCTTTTTGCCATTGTTCTACATGGGTGCCTGTGTGCAAATTCCTGCTGTGGAGAAAATGTCTACTGGTCTATTGAAAACTATACTTATGGCCCTTCCCTTGTACTGGCCTTGCCTAGGAAATAAAGCTGTAATGGAGTAGCATCCCAGTCAGGGTAAATTGTAAATTCTGTCGTAGGTTTGGGCACTAGAATCTGCATTCAACATGGCACCTGTAATTTGGCAGCACTCAGTCGACGTTTTCTAAAACATGTTTTACAGAAATGGGCAGGACTGAGATTAACACAGAAATTTTTCATTTTTGATCGTTTTGATACGTAGTGAAGCTGAATAAGATATTAACTTCTCTGTAATTGCCCGTGTGTGTAGAACATGTTAGGGTTTGAGGTGCATGGGAACTGTATTCAGGGAAGGATCCACAAGGATCTTTACCTGCTTTAAATCTTAAATTGAATCCAATTGAAATCTTTACCACATTTAAGTACTGTTGGATTGCACTGTAGTAATTTTTTTATTCTTTTTTTTTTTTACTTCTCCTTTTAGCTTGGTGTTCCTACAGTGGCTCCATATGGGAGCTGCTAAAATTCATTCGTTTGAAATATTTTGAAAGTCATGTGTAATTATGTTTGAGCCCCTTCAGATATTTATGCTATGAATCCTTTTTATTTTTATATCATTTTGAGAGAAGTACATTTTAAAACCAGTATGAATTCCTATATTGAAACAGCTTCATGTATTTAACATTGATAAAAATCATTAAAGCCCTTAAATGTATCATTGTAAATTCTGTTTATGGCAATGAAATAGTTTAGATTTGTAATAAGTGACTTTTGACTGTTTCTCAAGGCCACAGTAGCACATTTAGGTACTTTATAAAGTTGTAGTGTTTCATTGGCATTGCAAAAACCCCAAATGAAACCAACACAAATCTTCTGCTGGTGGTGTAAGCACCAGCAGCTATTGGCCTCGGGGCCTCTACAGGACTTGTTACTTCTTGTGGATCTGACTTGTCAGTGAGCCAACCACTATTGGCCTCTCTTCATTGGCTTCCTGTTAATTCTAGAATAGAATTTAAAATTCTTCTTCTTACTTATAAGGTTTTGAATAATCAGGTCCCATCTTATCTTAGGGACCTCGTAGTACCATATCACCCCAATAGAGCGCTTCGCTCTCAGACTGCAGGCTTACTTGTAGTTCCTAGGGTTTGTAAGAGTAGAATGGGAGGCAGAGCCTTCAGCTTTCAGGCTCCTCTCCTGTGGAACCAGCTCCCAATTCAGATCAGGGAGACAGACACCCTCTCTACTTTTAAGATTAGGCTTAAAACTTTCCTTTTTGCTAAAGCTTATAGTTAGGGCTGGATCAGGTGACCCTGAACCATCCCTTAGTTATGCTGCTATAGACGTAGACTGCTGGGGGGTTCCCATGATGCACTATTTCTTTCTCTTTTTGCTCTGTATGTACCACTCTGCATTTAATGATTAGTGATCGATCTCTGCTCCCCTCCACAGCATGTCTTTTTCCTGGTTCTCTCCCTCAGTCCCAACCAGTCCCAGCAGAAGACTGCCCCTCCCTGAGCCTGGTTCTGCTGGAGGTTTCTACCTGTTAAAAGGGAGTTTTTCCTTCCCACTGTAGCCAAGTGCTTGCTCACAGGGGGTCGTTTTGACCGTTGGGGTTTTACATAATTATTGTATGGCCTTGCCTTACAATATAAAGCGCCTTGGGGCAACTGTTTGTTGTGATTTGGCGCTATATAAAAAAAAAATTGAAAAAAATTTAATTGAATTGAAGTCACAATTCATTTGAAACGAGGTGCAACAGAGCAGCACATCCTTTAAATAAGTGTTTTGAGCTTTTGGGGAAAAATACTGACACTCATAGCTTTTATCATCATTTAGTTGGTGTGAGTTATTTTTTTTTTACTCACAGGTTACAACTCTTAATGATACAAACTTATTCTGAATTACCAGGTGGCGAATAGATAGTTGTACTGGCAAAAACCTTTTTTTTTTTTTTGAAGAGCTGAAAGAGCTGTTTTAGTGCTGCACCCTGTATCAAAAGAGGTTTAATTGCGGATGCCTCTGCCTGACAGTGTGTGTTTGTGTGTGTGTGTGTGTGTGTGTGTCTATATATATATATATATATATATATATATATATATATATATATATATATATATATATATATATAAAACCCCGAGTGCAAACAAGGGAGCAGCCGAAGGGACTTATTATTGTAAACATCAGGTGTTTTAATGAATTGACAGTTGGTAAAGAAAGGTAAACTGTTTGTGAATAAAATCTGAACTGCAGTTCCTTGCGTTTTTGCGCTTAGCGCAAAGGACTTCTTACTTTCGTCTGTCATTTATGGCAAAGTCAGTTTCACATTTTGGCAGAAATAAGTTTCATGAAAAATGCTGCAAAATTTTGTATTTCTTTATTTTAAACCGTGTCACACTCTTGTGGTATCGGAGGGGTGAAAACGGACACCAGTGTTCTCTTGATTACTCTTGTGTGCGCTGTGTGTTGTCCACAACAAAAACACAAATGCACACCTAATGATTCCTGCTGATGGGATCAGATTTTTGGCTGAAAATCCTGCATTGGCGGAACACACTATAATTATTCACCAGTTTGTTTAAATATCATCAGAATGGGGGCATTGTGTATGGAGCACATTCACCTGTGAAATTCCAGGTGTGGCTCTAGCTTCAGGTGAAGGTTGGGGGGAGGGGAGTATGACTTGATTTCCCATGGAAAATTTAAAAAAATCTATAGCCTTTTTCCTACATTGTAAGGTCATCTGGGAAACGAAACGGTGACTCACAAGACAGTTTTTATTTTAAATATCTTATGAGTGCAGTGAAATGAGCTGAGCTGTCCACTACAGTATACAAATAAATGTTTAAGTTCAATGGTACGAACATTCATTATTTGTTTTATACAGTGCTGTGAAAAAGTGTTGGCCCCCTTGACCCTTTATATGTTAGATTTTTATTAGGACATCAAAAAACAAAACAAATATTCAGGCCTTGTATATTAGAATTTCCAAAATCATGCTGTTTAAACTCACAGTGAAAGTAAATCTCTACAGTTTGATATATAATTAATTTATATATATATATATATATATATATATATATATATATATATATATATATATATACGAGGGCTGTCCGTAAAGTATAGGTCCTTTTTTATTTTTTTCAAAAACTATATGGATTTCATTCATATGTTTTTACGTCAGACATGCTTGCACCCTCGTGCGCATGCGTGAGTTTTTCCATGGCTGTCGGTGACGTCATTCGCCTGTGAGCACTCCTTGTGGGAGGAGTCGTCCAGCCCCTCGTCGGAATTCCTTTGTCTGAGAAGTTGCTGAGAGACTGGCGCTTTGTTTGATCAAAATTTTTTCTAAACCTGTGAGACACATCGAAGTGGACATGGTTCGAAAAATTAAGCTGGTTTTCAGTGAAAATTTTAACGGCTGATGAGAGATTTTGAGGTGATTCTGTTGCTTTAAGGACTTTTCACGGTGCGAGACGTCGCGCAGCGCTCTCAGGCGCCGTTGTCAGCCTGTTTCAAGCTTAAAACCTCCACATTTCAGGCTCTATTGATCCGGGACGTCGTGAGAGAACAGAGAAGTTTCAGAAGAAGTCGGTTTCAGCATTTTATCCGGATATTCCACTGGTAAAGGAGATTTTTTTAATGAAAGACGTGCGGACGGGTCCGCGCGTCCGTACGCAGCCGACGCGACGCGGCGGCACAGGAAAAACACCTCTGTGTTGATAACCATTTGTTAAAATCCAGTTGGCTTTTGATGGCTTTCAGTGGAGTGAGTATATGAGAAATTGTTTATCAGCTGGAGATGTTCCAACTTGTCCTCAAGGCTTCCAACAGAGGTGTTTTTCCTGTGGCGGAGCGTCGCGGCGGCTGCGAGCCGACGCTGCAATCCGCCCGCACGTCTTTCATTAAAAAAATCTCCTTTAACAGTGGAATATCCGGATAAAATGCTGAAACCGACTTCTTCTGAAACTTCTCTGTTCTCTCACGACGTCCAGGATCAACAGAGCCTGAAATGTGGAGGTTTTAAGCTTGAAACATGCTGATGAAGCCGCCTGAGAGCGCTGCGCGACGTCTCGCATCGTGAAAAGTCCTTAAAGCGACAGAATCACCTCAAAATCTCTCATCAGCTGTTAAAATTTTCACTGAAGACCAGCTTAATTTTTCGAACCATGTCCACTTCGATGTGTCTCACAGGTTTAGAAAAAATTTTGATCAAACAAAGCGCCAGTCTTTCAGCAACTTCTCAGACAAAGGAATTCCGACGAGGGGCTGGACGACTCCTCCCACAAGGAATGCTCACAGGCGAATGACGTCACCGACAGGCGTGGAAAAACTCACGCATGCGCACGAGGGTTCAAGCATGTCTGACGTAAAAACATGTGAATGAAATCCATATAGTTTTTGAAAAAAATAAAAAGGACCTATACTTTACGGACAGACCTCGTGTGTGTGTGTATGTGTATATATATATATATATATATATATATATATATATATATATATATATATATATATATATATATATATAGTCCTTTCGGGGTCGCCACAGCAGATCTGAGGTGGATCTGCATGTTGATTTGGCATGTTTTACACCGGATGCCCTTCCTGACACAACTCCGCATTACATGAAGAGATAGCAGGGGTGGGGTTTGAACCGGGAACCTTCTGCACTGAAACCAAATGCATTTCATTTTTGTCAAGTTCCATATTCAAAAACTGGAAAAACTCCATCCATCCATCCATTTTCTTCCGCTTTATCCGGAGTCGGGTCAAGGGGGCAGCAGCTCAAGCAAAGCCACCCAGACCTCCCGATCCACACACACCTCCCCCAGCTCCTCCGGGGGAACCCAAAGCGTTCCCAAGCCAGCCGAGAGATGTAGTCCCTCCAGCGTGTCCTGGGTCTTCCCCGGGGCCTCCTCCCAGTGGGACGTGCCCGGAACACCTCTCCAACGAGGCGTCCAGGGGGCATCCGGAAAAGATGCCCGAGCCACCTCAACTGACTCCTTTCGACGTGGAGGAGCAGCGGCTGGACTCTGAGCTCCTCCCGAGTGACCGAGCTCCTCACCCTATCTCTAAGGGAGCGCTCAGCCACCCTGCGGAGGAAACTCATCTCGGCCGCTTGTACTTGCGATCTCGTTCTTTCGGTCATGAGCGAAATCTCATGACCATAGGTGAGGATCGGAACGTAGATCGATCGGTAAATCGAGAGCTTTGCCCCCCTACTCAGCTCTCTCTTCACCACGACGGTCCGATACAGCGACCGCATCACTGCAGATGCTGCACCGATCCGTCTATCAATCTCACGCTCCATCCGTCCCTCACTCGTGAACAAGACCCCGAGATACTTAAACTCCTCCACTTGAGGCAAGGACACTCCACCGACCTGAAGAGGGCAAAGCACCTTTTTCTGGTCAAGAACCATGACCTCGGATTTGGAGGTGCTGATTTTCATCCCGGACGCTTCACACTCGGCTGCAAACCGCCCCAGTGCACGCTGAAGGTCCTGATTTGACGAAGCCAACAGAACCACATCGTCCGCAAACAGCAGAGACGAGATTCTGTGGTTCCCAAACCAGATCCCCTCTACACCCTGGCTGCGCCTAGAAATTCTGTCCATAAAAATAATGAACAGAACCGGTGACAAAGGGCAGCCCTGGCGGAGGCCAACGTGCACTGGAAACAGGTTTGACTTACTACCGGCAATGCGAACCAAGCTCCTGCTGCGGTTGTACAGGGACCGGATAGCCCTTAGCAAAGGACCCCGGACCCCATACTCCTGGATATGCTCTCTCTAGAAGGAGAGAGCATATCTCACCCATATTGGCCTCTCTTCATTGGCTTCCTGTTAATTCTAGAATAGAATTTAAAATTCTTCTTCTTACTTATAAGGTTTTGAATAATCAGGTCCCATCTTATCTTAGGGACCTCGTAGTACCATATCACCCCAATAGAGCGCTTCGCTCTCAGACTGCAGGCTTACTTGTAGTTCCTAGGGTTTGTAAGAGTAGAATGGGAGGCAGAGCCTTCAGCTTTCAGGCTCCTCTCCTGTGGAACCAGCTCCCAATTCAGATCAGGGAGACAGACACCCTCTCTACTTTTAAGATTAGGCTTAAAACTTTCCTTTTTGCTAAAGCTTATAGTTAGGGCTGGATTGGGTGACCCTGAACCATCCCTTAGTTATGCTGCTATAGACGTAGACTGCTGGGGGGTTCCCATGATGCACTGTTTCTTTCTCTTTTTGCTCTGTATGCACCACTCTGCATTTAATCATTAGTGATCGATCTCTGCTCCCCTCCACAGCATGTCTTTTTCCTGGTTCTCTCCCTCAGCCCCAACCAGTCCCAGCAGAAGACTGCCCCTCCCTGAGCCTGGTTCTGCTGGAGGTTTCTTCCTGTTAAAAGGGAGTTTTTCCTTCCCACTGTAGCCAGGTGCTTGCTCACAGGGGGTTGTTTTGACCGTTGGGGTTTTACATAATTATTGTATGGCCTTGCCTTACAATATAAAGTGCCTTGGGGCAACTGTTTGTTGTGATTTGGCGCTATATAAAAAACAAATTGAATTGAATTGAATCATGCTGTTTCTGAGTAGTCCGTTTATGGACTGTACGTCACAGGTCACTGCACACACATGAACACACTCGCTGTACGTGGCACTTATGACATCTTGTTTATCCAGCCAGGTCATCTGCCTGTGTTTGGTTTTGTAAAGATTATTTTATCAGTCAGACATGGATGAGTGGACCGAAACAAAAACAGTATTCGATCTGTTACATTCCGTACTCAGGGCCACATTTCAATATGTATATGCATAACCCTGTCAAAAAACCCCCCGCTGAATTTCAAGTGTTTCAACTCGGAGAAAGTCTCATTTGTCTTCAGCCAACCCCAGTCCGAACAGGTCTTTGAATTTGGCATCATCAGACTTTGAGTCACTGGTTTCTTGTGAACTCCTGGTCTGGGCTCCTTTAAGTTTCCTGTCACCTCTCATGTTCTCTAACTGATCTTATTTGTCTGCCTTTGTTTACAATTTCCTCTGTAAAGAAGGCAAGAAGGTACCTGTTGAAATTGCCTTCACTGAGGAGATAAGAGTCGGTTTTGGGGGTTTTTTTTTTTTGGCCCATGATTGTTTGTTAGCAGGATATCTGGGATACAGCAGAGGGATTTCACTTAAATTTGGTGGACACATGGGCCTTGGGTCTAGAAAGAGCTGATCAGATTTAGCCATGTACAACTTCAGAATCCAGGGATGAAAATTCTCTGCGTATCCCCTGATTTCCTACTTTTTCTGGATTTGTGGACCATTTCTGAGATCTGTGTAAATCCATTGGGAAAAATTTTGAGTGTGAAAGTACCCGGGCGTGGACATTTTGGTTTTGTTCTGTTGAACTGCGTCTTTAATAGACATGTTGCATGTTTTTTTAACATCCCAGTTAGCAAAACAACATCAAAGTATTCATTATTGTAAGTCTCTCTGCACACGTGCTCATAATTAATGGTCTCTGATGTTTTTTATTGCTCTCCGAGTGAGTTAACAGATGCATTTCTCGGCGTGGGACGTACATATTGGAATGAGCAGAAACATCCCGATGGTTGACAGACAGAGCCAAAGGAACCTCCTCCTTCTGAAAACAAAACTTGTGAGCTTTTATTTGAAAGTGATGGCTTGGATTTACAGAGGAGATGACGCACTTCACCCCAAAACTCTTAACTTTTTCAGAGTCTGTCGGATTTTGGAACCTAAAATGTCGTGAAGCTGCTGTTTGCATCACAGGATGTTGGTTGACTGCTGCTGTGATCATGGACGTGGACTGTCTCCACCACGCTGTTTTTACGGACTGCCTCAACACGCAGATGTATGTCTCATCTTGGAAAACCTCAGAAGATACTATTTTCAGGACATAATGGACTCTCTATCTAACATGCCACAGTCGTGACAGAATTTCCGGCCAAACTAGATCTGTGATTAGATTTTATGTGCGCACAATCAGAACCTGAAGGCAAGTGGAGCTGGTCATTATTCTCTGCCCAGCTATCCAGAATTGAGGACTAGTGGAACTTGAAAATGATCTCTGGATGTTGATCCGAGTGAGGACTAGTGGACCCTTTCCTTGGCTGGTAATCGCACGCACACAGTCGCGATTTGTGTGTGTGTGGGGGCTTGTTTGGAATTTTTATTTGGAAGGCTTTACAACAGGGTGAGTGGCATGTTAATTTTTTTCATCTTTTGCTTTGTGTTGCTTTCAATAAAGCTTTCAATGAAAGTAAAATTTTTGTTTTACTTTGAGAGAGTCTGTGTGTGCAGCAGCTGTTTTAATGCACAGGTCATCTGTTTTATTGTCGCTGTGAATATGGATGTGAAATATCAGATCTGATCACATCTGTCTGATCATCCATATTCATAAATACAGAGTATTGAAAAGGACCCCCAATTTACACCAAAACAGATCACTTTTCCATAGGAATCAATGTTAAAATGTCCAACTTTAGAGCAGAAGTAAGCATGTTTACAGCCTGGTACAAAAACTGTTTTGATCTCTGGATAGTTTCCTTCTGTGTGGCATCTGTACAGGGGGTGATCCCTCCAACTTCTTAGATTAAGACATTTGAAGCCATAAAGTTCTGTAAATTTGGGGCCATGGTCATTTTGAGTGACGAAAGCTGAGCGTCACATCTTCATGTCTCTTCTTAGCTCAGACTTTGCTCAGTGCAGCTAGTAGTGGACACTGTCTGCTTGTTTGGACAGTTGTCAGTAGCTTCACCCATTAGGTCCACTTAATGTATGATTACTGAGAAAATAACTTTTAATGTCCACCACAAAGTAAACTGTATGCAGAACCGCTGCCCACTCCCCCCAAAAGTATGATTTAGTAAGCACCCGAACTACGGCTGCAGCTATCGATTATTTTAATAATCAAGTATTCTATGGATTATTCTGGCAATTAATCGAGTAATCGGATAAAAAATACTTTTGCATTTTTGAACAACATCAATAGTCCAGGGCTCTCTGTAAGCAATGGCACAGTGTTGGGCCAAATTCTTGACATTTTGCTGAAATGGCAATGGGATGTGGTTTCTGTTTTTTGTTTTTCCCCAACTTGTAAAATATAACCATTTTTTGTTTGTTTGTTTGTTTGTTTTAAGGTTGGTGGATTGGGTCCCTGCAATATTTTTTTAATCCCTCTTTCTCTGCAATTCAGCAGATGCATTTCAGCTGGAGGTTGAACATGCAAGTCTCGCAGTCAGTTTTTTATTATTATTATTTTTATTTTATTTAAGTTACAGTGTTTGTGAAGTGTTGTGTGTTGCCCAAAAAAGCAAAAATTAAAAAAGCGAAACACACAATGCGAGTCTGAGCAAAACACAGAAGAAAGAATGGACTTCTGCTGAGACGATCTTTCAGAAACTGTCAGTGTGGCCTGGGACAGAGCTGTGACTTGCCAGGTGTGAGCGGAGTGCTCAGAGCTCCTCACACCGGGTAGCGACGGCAGCTGGCCACCGGGCAAGTCACTCCCCGCGTAGAACGGACCGTGTGTTTTTTAAAAATAGACAAAGGCACTGCTTCACTTTAAATGTGTGCAGTCACTCTATTTCAGGTGATCACCATGGACCCTTCTTTCTCTTAAAAGGCTTTATTTTACTCTGTATGTCATGTTGGAAAGCTGTAGCTTTTGAATTAGCCTTTACACGATTTATGGGCATGCTCTAGTCTTCTGTTGGGTTGTTTTTTCTTTTGGCATATGTGCTACAACATTAAACAAAACTTTGTGGCACAGAATTTGCCTTCAACATTTTTTGTAAATGAATTATTTGAGTTACTCAACTAATCGTTTCAGCCATAACCCGAATACAGGTTAGGTGGCATGGACTTTGAGAGAGGTGTGTTCAGGTGTCTTTCTTTCATCACACTGATCCACCATGTTCCATCCTTTGATACATTAATGAGCATTAATATGCATTCAGCTGCTGTGAACATGGCCATGCCCGCAACATGGCCAAGACATGGTCTTTATATTGGCTGTTCTGGTTTGCTATAGAAAACCAGTGGGTGACATCAAGCTGACTTTGTCCAGTGTATACATTTGTATGAGATTTTCAATAATATTCAGGTCTGGGGACTGAGATGTCCATTCCAGAATGTTGTACTTGTTCCTCTGCATGAATGCCTTAGTAGATTTTGAGCAGTGTTTAGGGTCGTTGTCTCGTTGAAAGATCCAGCCCCAACGCAACTTCAACTTTGTCACTGATTGTTGAACATTGTTCTCAAGAATCTGGTGATATTGACTGGAATCCATGTGACCCTCAACTTTATCAAGATTCCTAGTACCTGCACTGACCACACAGCCCCACAGCATGATGGAACCACCTCCAGATTTTAATGTAGGTAGCAAATGTTTTTCTTGGAATGCTGTGTTCTTTTTCTGCCATGCATACCGCCCATTGTTATGTTTAAATAACTCGGTATTAGTTTCATCAGTCCACAGCACCTTATTCCAAAATGAAGCTGGCTTGTCCAAATGTGTTTTAGCATACCTCAAGCGACTCTGTTTGTGGCATGTGCGCAGAAAAGGCTTCCTCTGCATTACTCTCCCATACAGCATCTCCTTGTGAGAGTGTGCTGTATAGTTGAACAATGCACAGAGACTCTATTTGCAGCAAGATCATGTTGTCGGTCTTTGGAGCATGTCTGTGGGTTGACTGACTGTTCTCACTATCCTTCGCTTCAGCTTATCTGAGATTTTTCTTGGCCTGCCACTTCAGGCCTTAACTAGTACTGTGCCTGCAGTCTTCTGTTTCTTCACTATGTTCCTCACAGTGGAAACTGACAGCTGAAATCTCTGAGATGTATCCTTCCCCTAAACCATGTTGAACAATCTTTGTTTTCACGTTATTAGAGAGTTGTTTAGAGGCTCTGATGTTGCCACTCATTAGAAGAGATGCAAAGAGGGGAAACATTTGCAAATGGCCATCTTTAATACCCTTTCTCATGATTGCATTCACCTGTGTAAGGAGGTCAAGGGTCAGTGAGCTTACCAAACCAATTTAGTGCTCCAATAATTAGTGCTAAATGTATTCAAATCAATAAAATAAGGGTGTCTAAATTTATGCACCTGCCTAATTTTGTTTAAATAATTATTGCACCATTTCTGTAAATACTAGAAACTTCATTTCACTTCTCAAATATCAGTGTTCATCTGCTATATGATATATTTAACTGAAGTTTCTGATCCAGACAACCAATGATTTATAAAGGAAAATCATGAAAATTATCAGGGGTGCCCAAACTTTTGCATACAACTGTATATACAGTCTATGGGGCAACCAGGGGACTTCCTCACCAGATGACCAAACCACCTTAAATGGCTCCTTTCAGCAGCAGATCTACACAGACTCCCTCTCTCATCGTAGACCTTCTTACCCTGACCTCGAGTGTAAACCCAGATACCTGATTGTGGAATCTCATTTCCACTGTTTGTATCCCCAACCTTGTTCTTTTAGTCATTACCCAAAATTCACAAGCATAGGTGAGGATAAGAGCGTAAATCGACCGGTAAATGGTAAATGGACTGCATTTATATAGTGCTTTTCCATCTGTATCAGACCCTCAAAGGGCTTTACAATAATGCCTCACATTCACCCCGATGTCAGGGTGCTGCCATACAAGGCGCTCGCTACACACCGGGAGCAATAGGGGATTAAAGGCCTTGCCCAAGGGCCCTTAGTGATTTTCCAGTCAGGCGGGGATTTGAACCCATGATCTTCTGGACTCAAGCCCAACACCTTAACCACTAGACTATCACCTCCCCCTTAAATCAAGTCTTGCCTTCTGGCTCAGAAGGGGGTTGTTTTTGAGCCTTGATAGAAGTACCTATTAGTAGCTCTGGCTCTTGTCTAATATGAAATCCTTAAAGTGGATATGACACTTAAAGACAACATAGTCTTATTGCATGTAACAAAGGTTATATAAGTTGGTCAACCTAAGCGTTTTGGGAAAATGGACGCAGTTCTCCCGTTATATATAACATCTGAACGTCCCACCACTGAAAAAGTGCATGCCCCTTGACCAGCTTCCCGCTGAGCACCAAGCCTAAAATACATCACTACAAGTAGACCGTATCGGCTCGCGCGCCTGGCGGCTGTTGTTTACACTTTTTTTTGCGGCAGAAACTTTGTTTAAACACAGCTTTCAGGGACTTGTCGATATGCCTGACCAGTGTGTCGCAGCATATTGCACAAACACAATGGTGAAAGGTTTTAGCCTTTTCAAGTCCAGGCAGATTGATCGAAAGCCGCGGTGTTGTGTGATGCACGAAATGTCCGGCTGCCGCTCCCACACACGCATTTGCTCCCGACAGCAGACACTTTCCTCTACTGTCTCCATGTTCTCGCACTGCTCACAGGAACACATAAAATGTCAACCCCAGATAATATGTTCACAATAATCTTGAAATGGTCAAGGAACTTGCGTAGTAAACACGGCGGCGGCATGTTCAGTGTTGTTTTCGGCGATCTTTTTCGAAACCTTCGCCGTTTATTTCCTATTCTTTTGTGAAAACGTAACTAAACACGGATAAATGCAATGCCAGGCACTCGAAAATGGCAAAACCCGAAGGTAATGTCGGTGGTCCACAAGTAATAGCTAAGTGAATGAGTGAGAGACAGGTGTTACTTTACTACAAATTCCGAAAGGCAAGCTTTTGATCGGCTGTACATTTTGTCTAGATGGGTGGCTACATGGTGCCTTGACATTTTGTGGTTGGTAGATCAAATCTTATTCTAAAATATGATACCTGTTTTCAACATGATTTCCATTAATTCAGACCATTGTTCAGTCACAGTGGTATATAAAATCAGTATCAGGAAAAATAAATTAAAAAAGACAGCATTTCATGCTGGTGAGGTGAATACTGTTTGCCTTTTTCACACAAAGCTCTGTCAGTGTGCTCTCCCCTGACTGTGATTTTCAGATCCAGTAACGTTCCGCTTTACCTCATGTGCTCATGTGTCCCCTGTCTCTGGAGTCGGCTGGTTCAGAGCTGGTTTATCTCCATTGTTTGTGTCAGCCCATTGCTATTCACAGACAGTGCAAGCACGCTTCCATTCATTGTCATCTTTTATTTTAGTGTTCTGCAGGAAGAGTCATTGCCAGCTTTCTATCAGAGTATTGTGGATAAGTGACCGTTCAGTTCAGGACACTGAACCTTCAGGAATGGATTTCTAGATGCTTGTGAACAGATTGTTCATCAGTTGTTCTGTCATATTGTCTCATTGCTGCCACTGTTTGTCATTCTGTCTTTAAGCTGTTTTTCAGGTGACATAACCACTGTGACCTATGCTACACACATGCCATGTGAGTGACTGGGCACTATAGGCTGGGAATCCCATGGGTCACGCGATTCCCGTGGAATTCCCACGGGATGGGAGTCAACTTTACTACAGGTGCTGGTCATATAATTAGAATATCATGACAAAGTTGACTTATTTCAGTAATTCCATTCAAAAAGTGAAACTTGTATATTCATTCATTATACACAGACTGATATATTTCAGATGTTTTTCTTTTAATTGTGATGATATTCTTGCCAATTATAGGCCTGTTTCAAAGTTGCCATTTTTTAGCTAAAATCCTTGAGAAAATTGTCTATGATCAGTTTCAGTCTTATTTGGATACTAATGGCATTTTTGAAAAATTTCAGTCTGGCTTCACATCACTTCGTAGTACTGAAACAACACTGTTGAAAGTTTTTAATGATCTCCTTTTAATTGTTGACTCTGGTTGCTCTGGGATTTTAGTTTTGCTGGATTTGACAGCAGCCTTTGACACGGTTGATCACTGTATTTTACTGTCCTATCTGGAGCATTATGCAGGTTTTAAAAACACAGCACTGGAGTGGTTCAGATCTTATCTTAGAAACCGTAGTTTCTCTGTGCACCTTGGGCCACACCAATCCAGCTCAGCACCCTTAAATTATGGTGTTCCACAAGGCTCTGTTTTGGGTCCCGCCCTTTTTTCACTGTATATGCTGCCACTTGGCACCATATTCAGAAAATACAACTTGGCCTTTCATTTTATGCCGATGACCTGCAAATCTATCTCCCACTTAAGCTCCCATCAAATTCTTTTACTAACCTGGTAAATTGTCTGCAGGAAGTGGAAACTTGGTTGGCCCAAAACTTTCTAATTCTCAATGAGGAAAAAACTGAAATAGTTGGTTTTGGCCCTGCATAGTCATCTGGTTCATATGATGTGCTTGGTCCTTTGTCTTCCTGTGTGCATGATTCTGTCAGAAATCTGGGGGTCATTTTTGACAGCTCCTTCAAAATGGACAAGCAAATTAATTCTGTGGTAAAGGCCAGTTTCCACCAACTCAGAATCTTGAGAAAAGTGAAGGCTTACTTCCCAGCGTGTGATTTTGAGTGAGTTATTCATTCGTTTATAACATCTTGTCTAGATTATTGTAACTCACTCTACTGTGGACTGGACCAGTCGTCTCTAAAGCGTCTGCAGCAGGTCCAGAACGCTGCTGCACGACTGCTCATAGGGACGAGGAAGCGAGAGCACATAACCCCTGTGTTAGCCTCGCTCCATTGGCTCCCAGTCACATTTAGGATTGATTTTATGATTATGCTGCTTGTGTTCAAGTGTTTAAATGGTTTGGTTCCCGATTACCTCTCTGAGCTTTTGACTCCTTATGTTCCGGTCAGATCAGTGAGGTCAGAAAGCCAGCTTTTATTAAATGTGCCCAGATCTTGATTAAAAACTCGAGGTGATCGGGCTTTTTCGGTGGCTGCGCCTAAACTTTGGAACAGTTTGTCTTTGCACATCAGAGCTGCTCCAACTCTAGAGTCTTCTTAAGACTCAATTTTATGCTTTGGCTTTTAATACAGTTTAAGCTGTGTGTGTCTGGTCTTATGTGTCCTTGTATATTTTGGAATTTTAATGCTTTTTTTTTTGTGGTATGGTTTTTGATATTGTTTATACTGTGAAGCACTTTGGGCAGCTGCTGTTGTTGTAAATGTGCTATATAAATAAAATTGACATTGACATGATTATAACTGACATCTAATGAAAATCCCAAATTCATTGTCTCAGAAAATTAGAATATTGTGAAAAGGTTCAATATTGAAGACACCTGGTGGCACGCTCTAATAAGCTAATTAACTCAAAACACCTGCAGAGTCCTTTAACTGGTTTCTGTCTAGTTCTGTAGGCTACATAGTCATGGAGAAGACTGTTAACTTGATGTCTTGCCTGGACTAAAGACAAAAAGGGCTGGACTGCTGCTCAGTGATCAAAAGTTATGTTCTCTGATGAAAGTAAATTTTGCATTTCCTTTGGAAATCAAGGTTCCAGAGTCTGGAGGAAGAGAGGAGAGGCACAGAATCTACGTTGCTTGAGTTCCAGTGTAAAGTTTCTACAGTCAGTGATGGTTTGGGGTGCCATGCCATCTGCTGGTGTTGGTCCACTGTGTTTTCTGAGGTCCAAGGTCAATGCAGCCATAACTTACACAGAGATTGTTGCACATATGAGTCAGGCTACAGTTTTTCATTTAGGTTTTATGGTTAACTGGTTATGCTAATTGCTCATTTGCAGCAACAAAAATGCCTCTTTTTTTTCACCATATATTTTCTAACATTTATACGTTTCAATGTTGTTTTATCGCAACTCAGCACTTTGATAGCAATGCCATTTGAAATAATTTTTTTTCTTTATTATAAACTGTTGTATTCTTTACTATTTTAGATTTCAACAGCCAAGGGACATTTGACAATTTGTTGATTTTCAAGTATTTTAAGTTTTCAAATAATGTTCTGTTGTTAAATAAAGTGATGGAAGGAGAGAAAAATTGTTTACCTGGCACATTTTTAAAAAATTCCCCTCCAGGAGGCCCAACTACGTATTGAGTGCTGTACATGCTCATAGTTTTCATGTTCATACTTTTCATACTAATCATACTTTGGCCAACATTTCTAAAAATTATTTTTTGTATTGGTCTTAGGTAATATTCAAATTTTCTGAGATACTAAATTTGGGATTTTCATTAGTTGTCAGTTATAATGATCAAAATTAAAAGAAACATTTGAAATATATCAGTCTGTGTGTAATGAATGAATATAATATACAAGTTTCACTTTTTGAATGGAATTACTGAAATAAATCAATGCTGTCATGATAATCTAATTATATGACCAGCACCTGTATTTATCATGTGATTGGGGTGGTACAGTATAAAAAGTTAACGGGAGCAGATGGGGGCAGGGACCAACTAATAGGACCAAAAAAAAGAAAACAAAGGACCAGTGCTGTCATTTTGTAGTTTTCTTTCAGTAAACCAACACTGTAATGCAAGTCAAAAGAACTACACGGCACAGAAGCCAACAGTGTTTCTGGTCACTGCTTTCCACCAGAATTCAAAGAATTTGTGCCTTTTAGTGAAGTTTTTTATTTATTTATTTGGATTGAGGCAATAAGTGCCTCCCTATCTTACCACAGATGAACTGTTCCTATTGCCATATCTTTTGAAATAAAACTGCAGAACACAAAGTAATCTAAAAAAAGAATCGGGAGAAGATGAAATCAAATTTGGTGTACTGCCTAAAAACTAAAAGAAAGAAAAAAAAAATGGGAATGGTACAGGTCATTCTGAATGGGAGTGGGATAGGAGTGGGAGTCATTTTACTAGGAGTGGGATGGGACAGGATTTTTTTTTTTTTTTTTTTTTTTTAACACTCTGGCCTGGGATTGGGATGGGACAGGAATTTTTCTGTGGGAGTGGGATGGGACTGGAGTGAAAATCTCCTCCTGTGTCACCCTCTGCTGGGCACCGGTCCATGATGAACTGGAGTTTAGTTGATCAGACATGGATGAAATCTTATTGAATAATGGCATTTTCACAGTATCGTAGAGTGCTGGGGTTTGCACCAAATTGGCCATATATTTCCAGTATCTAAACATACTAGGTAAAAAGTCATATATGGATAAATACATGATAGAATGAAGTACCTGCAAATAAAAAAATAACAAACAAAAACTATTTGTTTATCTTGAAAATATATCAAGCAGTTGAATTTTGGACAGAAATGACTTTCCCATTTGAAAAATGCAGTTTTCCAAGTTGAATAATTTTCAAGGCAGAATATTCACCACAAAAATATTCACAGGTAAAATACATTAGAATATGTACTTTCACTAAATGATGCAATAGTGGCTATATCCATGAGTAAGTTTCCGTCCAAAATGTTCACTCCAACTTTTCCATCTGTTGCTCTAACAAGAAATACATCTTTGTGAATCAGATACACTTTTAATAAAGTGCACCTGTGTTTGTCACCTTAAGGCAAAATATAGCTGAACTATCTTCTGAAACTTGGTATTGAGAAGCATGTGAACCTCATTCCGTGCAAAAGTGTCCACTCCAAAATACAGGTTTAAGTCCTTGGTAAGTTAACACTGAAAATATTTCTAAGGCAAGGTAATAAAAAAATATCCACTCACTACATAATATACATATTATGCACTTGGAAAATTATTGGCTGTTAATTTTGAATAAGACCCACAAGGAATGTGTCTAAAATATTTTGTCCACTCCGAAACCATTTGTTACAAAACTTAGTATCCTGTATCCTTTAAGTAAAACTTAAAGTATCCTGTATCATTAATCATTAATCCTGATTTTATTGATTTATTTCTCTAATATATCAAGACACTTGTGACATTATACAACCCCTGGCAAAAATTATGGAATCACCGGCCTCAGAGGATGTTCATTCAGTTGTTTAGTTTTGTAGAAAAAAAGCAGATCACAGACATGACAAACTAAAGTCATTTCAAATGGCAACTTTCTGGCTTTAAGAAACACTATAAGAAATCAAGAAAAAAAGATTGTGGCAGTCAGTAACGGTTACTTTTTTAGACCAAGCAGAGGAAAAAAATATGGACTCACTCAATTCTGAGGAATAAATTATGGAATCACCCTGTAAATTTTCATCCCCAAAACTAACACCTGCATCAGATCAGATCTGCTCGTTGATATTGACCCTGTGCCATGTCATTGACCCTATGTGTCTTTTTGCAAGGAATGTTTTCACAGTTTTTACTCTATGGCAAGATGCATTATCATCTTGAAAAATGATTTCATCATCCCCAAACATCCTTTCAATTGTCCAAAATATCAACGTAAACTTGTGCATTTATTGATGATGTAATGACAGCCATCTGCCCAGTGCCTTTACCTGACATGCAGCCACATATCATCAATGACTGTGGAAATTTACATGTTCTCTTCAGGCAGTCATCTTTATAAATCTCATTGGAACGGCACCAAACAAAAGTTCCAGCATCATCACCTTGGCCAATGCAGATTAGAGATTCATCACTGAATATGACTCTCATCCAGACATCCACCTTCCACGATTGCTTTTCCTTAGCCCATTGTAACCTTGTTTTTTTCTGTTTAGGTGTTAATGATGGCTTTCGTTTAGCTTTTCTGTATGTAAATCCCATTTCCTTTAGGCGGTTTCTTACAGTTCGGTCACAGACGTTGACTCCAGTTTCCTCCCATTCATTCCTCATTTGTTTTGTTGTGCATTTTTCAATTTTTGAGACATATTGCTTTAGGTTTTCTGTCTTGATGCTTTGATGTCTTCCTTGGTCTACCAGTATATTTGCCTTTAACAGCCTTCCCATGTTGTTTGTATTTGGTCCAGAGTTTAGACACAGCTGACTGTGAACAACCAACATCTTTTGCAACATTGCATGATGATTTACCCTCCTTTAAGAGTTTGATAATCCTCCCCTTTGTTTCAATTGACATCTCTCGTGTTGGAGCCATGATTCATGTCAGTCCACTTGGTGCAACAGCTCTCCAAGGTGTGATCACTCCTTTTTATATGCAGACTAACGAGCAGATCTGATATGATGCAGGTGTTAGTTTTGGGGATGAAAATTTACAGGGTGATTCCATAATTTATTCCTCAGAATTGAGTGAGTCTGTATTTTTTTTTCCTCTGCTTGGTCTAAAAAAGTAACCGTTACTGACTGCCACAATTTTTTTCCTGATTTCTTATAGTGTTTCTTAAAGCCAGATAGTTGCCATTTGAAATGACTTTAGTTTTGTGTCATGTCTGTGATCTGCTTTTTTTTTCTACAAAATTAAACAACTGAATGAACATCCTCTGAGGCCGGTGATTCCATAATTATTGCCAGGGGTTGTATACTTTTGAAGTATTTCTGACAGTCTTGACATTGTTTTAATTTTTTTGCACCCTATTGACTTAATATAATTATTCGAACTCCAACAAAACATGCACAAATTGCTGGAATACAGTACAAGAGTTATCACTTTGGGCCATGCATTAATATTTTCTTGAAACTATGGATTAATACTTAGAATAAAAACATAATTTGTTGTTGTTCATACAAAAGAATAACCTTTAGCTCTCATATTTGTCCCTTATGGGTTTTGGCATTTTTTGGCGCCAGAGGAGAATATTTCACTAAGACTCAAATTTTTAGTGAAAATTTCAGCTTCCACATTGGATGACTACATCCAGTAAATGATATAAATAATCTAGGTAAGTTTTACTAAGAAACTTGAACTTATTTTAACTTGGAAATATGGCTGTTACTGACAGTGGTAATTTTCTTGTATTTTTAACCTTTTGGACATGTACGAGGTCTATTAGAAAAGTATCCGACCTTATTATTTTTTTCAAAAACCATATGGATTTGAATCACGTGTGATTGCGTCAGCCAAGCTTGAACCTTCATGCGCATGCGTGAGTTTTTTCACGCCTGTCGGTTGCGTCATTTGCCTGTGAGCAGGCTTTGAGTGAGGAGTGGTCCACCCCTCTCGTCGTTTTTTTCGTTGTTTAGGAATGGCTCAGACTGCCGCTTTGCTTGATCAAAATTTTTTCAGAAACTGTGAGGGACATCAAAGTGGACACCATTAGAGAAATTCAGATGGTTTTTGGTGAAAATTTTATGGGCTTCAAAGAGATTACAGAGTGTTACTGTCGCGTTAAGGACGGCCTAGAGCGACTGGTGGTGCCCCGCGCTCCGAAGCCACCATCGACAGGCTGAGCGACCATTTCATTTCTAAATGGATGGCTGTATGGATCCGTGACCATCGTGTGCAATTTCTCTGGTTATCACAAGAGCTGGACATCAACCATTTTCCAGCAGATTTCACTCTTAACAAGAGATTTTGTCATGGAAAGCCGAGTGGAGGCTTCGCGCATCACGATGGATTCGCTACTGGAGCGAGACAAAACCACCTCCGTTTTGGTCTCACAGGACGGCTTTGAGATGGCGTTCAGCTGTCGGTGGTTTTTCCATCGAGTGATTATCCGAGAAATTGTGGATGTGCCTGGACATGCCAGAACATGTCCTGTGAGGCTTCATCACGGCGTTGCTTTGCGCCATGCTGCACCGCCGCGACGCGCGAAGCCTCCACTCCTCTTTCCGTGACAAAAACTCCTGTAACAGTGGAATGTGCCATTCATTTCCAAACTGGATGCTGTGTTTTATCCGGGATGTCATCTGGCTAGCACAGGAATTGTGAAAAGACGTGGACATCAGCACTTTTTCGGCATATTGAGACAGACGTGCGGAGGTGCCGCATGGCGCAAAGCAACGCCGTGATGAAGCCTCACAGGACATGTTGTGGCATGTCCAGGCACATCCACAATTTCTCGGATAATCACTCAATGGAAAAACCACAGACAGCTGTCTGAATGCCATCTCAAAGCCGTCCTGTGAGACCAAAATGGACGTGGTTTTGTCTCGCTCCAGTAGCGAATCCATCATGACACGCGAAGCCTCCACTCGGCTTTCCATGACAAAATCTCTTGTTAAAAGTGAAATCTGCCAGAAAATTGTTGATGTCCAGTTCTTGTGATAACCAGAGAAATTGCACACGATGGTCATGGATCCATACAGCCATCCGTTTAGAAAAGAAATGGTCGCTCAGCCTGTCGATGGCGGCTTCGGAGCGTGGTGCACCACCAGTCGCTCTGGGCCGTCCTTAAAGCGACAGTAACACTCCGTAATCTCTTTGAAGCCCATAAAATTTTCACCAAAAACCATCTGAATTTCTCGAATGGTGTCCACTTTGATGTCCCTCACAGTTTCTGAAAAACGTTTGATCAAGCAAAGCGGCAGTCTGAGCCATTCCTAAACAATGAAAAAAATGACGAGGGGGTGGATCACTCCTCACTCAAAGCCTGCTCACAGGCGAATGACGCAACCGACAGGTGTGAAAAAACTCACGCATGCGCACGAAGGTTCAAGCTTGGCTGACGCAATCACACGTGATTCAAATCCATATGGTTTTTGAAAAAAATAAGGTCGGATACTTTTCTAACAGACCTCGTATAATTTGAAAGACCAGAACTTGAGAGAAAATAAAGTTACAGCCAAAATTTTAAAAGTTTCTGCAACCATAAAGGTTAGAGATATAAACTAATTACTAAAAACAGCAAATTGAAGACATCAGTTTTTTGACCTCTTTGAGACTGAATGCGCTACAATATTGTGAAAATGCTCATAAGATAAGAGGCAGGGTTTTTTTTTTTTATAAGAATCAGATGGTGGGTGATAATGATGATCTCAGATTTGCCAGATTTTTGTGGACGGTCTATGGGTACATAGAAAAATCCTCAAATTCTAAGTCCCTAAACCAAACATGTTTTTTTTTTTTTTTTTGAGGGCCTCCAGAATGTCAGTTTCTTGGGTTTTGAAGTTGAAATATCTCAATGCACCAATGACTGCCCAGGTCCATTTTCATTGGCATTGATCTGTGTTGGGAGGAGCTCTGTAAAATTGCAAAATTTCAGTGGGCAGTCGAGGGTGCCGGCTATAGGGGGTGCTGCAAAACGCTTCTTTGTGCTGAAGTGACATTTGTTTTCGAGGCATTTCTGGACTGTGCCTTCAACATCCCAAGCTAGTTTCTGCATGATATGAATCCATTAGCAAGTCCAATACTGTGTCACTTGAAATTATCATGGGATAATAAAGGCGCGAGAGTATAGGTGGCTCTCAAGTCGGTCAAAATGTCAAATTCAGTGTTTTTGTGGATTGCATATCTCCACGCACTCGCATCAGATTTGAATGAAATCTTTATCAGGCAGCCTTATACGAGTATGTCTACTAACATACAAGGTACACATACACTACTAACTATTAAGATTGACTGAGGTCAGTCTTTAGTCAGTCTGACTGAAGTCATTGACCGAGGTTACTATTTGGTACAAGGTCTAACCATAGACCTTTCATGAAAAAAAAATTCTGGCAAATCTGAGGGGGTCATATGTTACCCACTATTAGTAATCTGCCTGAATCTTAAAAAAAAAAAATCTGCTTTTAATAAGTTGATGGTTGTGCCATATGCAGCTGAACTTGACAGTGTAGAACAATGTCACTTTTACCTTATTTTTATAAAGAGGGAAATCAACTTGGTTGAATGTGTTCAGTCTGTCATTATTGGCAGTTTTGCACTTAGCTTTGCACTGTGATTGCATGAGGTTTAACCACTGTCAACACAATGTACTTTTTCCATTGTCCACAAGCTATTGAATTTCCATCCATCTACAGCCCCATTTTACTTAAAAGGAAAAGGATATGAGCTGTTAATTGATGCTGTGTGTGTCATGGTCATGTGTTTCATCATAAGGGGAGTTGAGTATTGCAGCTTCTTATGGTGCAACACTGAAGCAACCAACAACTCAGCATTGATGAATGGGACACAACTGCTAATGATCATTAAAATGGTCTTTTCTCCACACGTAGTATTGGACTATTCATCAGCCACAGCATTGGATTTACAGGTCCAGACACATGGGCACACTAGCACCATAATCAGCTACCGTCTGGTAGCCATGACGACCAACTATCTCTTTCCTTTTGCCCCTTTACTATTTCTCTTTCTCTCATTTGTTCATTTATTCTAACCCTTTGCTCTCATGAGCTAATCCTTCCTTCATCCTTTATTTTTCCTTCCTGGATAACTAAGCAAAGTTAAGTTTAAGACAGAAAAAATGCCTCAAAGCATTCTCTGGGCTACTACTTAGTGCCTGATTTCCTTTGGGAAGGGAGAAGCGATATAAAGGATAGAAGTAAAGGCGTGAACGTGTGAAAGCAAAGGGAAAGTGAGAGTGTAATGTGGAAAGCAGATAAAGATAGGATTTACCTGCCAGTGGGAGAAAAATAGATGGAGCGTATCAACTCAACAGTGCTGCTTTGACATATGTATAGTGGACTGACTGGTAGTATTGCTAAAAAAAAATTAAAGCCAAAGTCCCAAAGGCAGGGATCTCCAACCCTGCTGCTGGAGAGCACCTGCTTCACGTTTTTTGTCTTCATCCCCAGCTAATTAACTCAGCCAGGTGTACTCAGCTAATCAAGAGCTGAGAAAGACCAAGGTTAATTCATCAGGTGGAAGTAAAGCAGGTAGGCATGAAAAATATGCAAGGCAGGTGCTCCAGAGGAGTAGGGTTGGAGACTCCTGGACCAAGTCATTAAGTTGAAACTATATTAAAGTGCAGTGATGAGCTTGAATATTAACAGCTTCCAGCAAAGAGCAGATGCAGTGTGAGATACAGATGTGCTGGTGTGAATGGTGACAACCATAATATATGACTACTAACAACTAAATGTGTAAATATACGTAATTATGATTGCGTGCGCTGGATGGATTTGGACAAGATTTGAGCAAGCGGTAAGCTTCGATGGGTTCAAATGCAGTGGTGGGCACAGTTCAGATAATCTGATAACAAATAATTGTCTGAGCTATTTTTGCTAGCAGATTAGCTTTTCAGATAAGTTTTAAAGCCATCATCAGACCAATTATCTTCCGATAAATTTAGTTCCAATAACTTTCTGTGTGATAACATTTTTTATTTTATTTTTTTTTTTTGCTGGTAAAGTGAGCAAAGCTTAACAGTCAAAACATTTATAAACCCTAAAATCAAACATTTTTAGTCCATCTGTTGTGTGTTTGTGGCACACTGGCTGCCGTCATCATAAAGCACAAGACGTGATTGGCCAGTCGATGCAGGGAGCTTTGTGGGTAGTGTAGTTCAGGTTCACTTTGGGCATTACACTGTTACCGTCCTCTCGACACAAAACGGACTAATTTTAACATTTTATTTATTTGTGGCCGATGGGATAATTTAATTGCCAAGACTCGTGGGGGAGAGGAGCTCTCACGGCGCAGCTGTGTAGGCTTTTCATCGTCATTTAGACACTTTTGGATGATAAAAAAAAAGATGCTTTATTTCTTCAGATGAATCCCACTGAAACTAACAGGTAAGAATTTATAAATGCTGACGTGTCTTTTACTCTGCCAATCAATTCATTATTGGACGTATTTCTGTTGGTTATGCCGCAGGGTTCAAAAAGTGTGGAAAGAAGCAGCAGCTTTTTAGTTCGTGTATATAAATAACTGTGTTTTACTACTTTTGAAAGATAACAGTGTTTGGGATTTTTTTTTTTTTTAATTCATTCATTCATTTTTTGTGCATTCTTATGCCGCATGTTCTCCTTGAATTGCTGGCTGTCTGAGTGGTGTCCAAAAAATGAGGTGGGCTTCATAGATAATTGGCAAAGCTTCTGGGGAAAACCTGGTCTTGTTAGGAGAGACGGCAGCCATCCCACTTTGGATGGAGCAGCTCTCATTTCTAGAAATCTGGCCAATTTTCTTAAATCCTCCAAACCGTGACTATCCAGGGTTGGGACCAGGAAGCAGAGTTGTAGTCTTACACACCTCTCTGCAGCTTCTCTCCCCCTGCATCCCCTCATTACCCCATCCCCGTAGAGACGGTGCCTGCTCCCAGACTACCAATAACCAGCAAAAATCTATTTAAGCATAAAAATTCAAAAAGAAAAAATAATATAGCACCTTCAACTGCACCACAGACTAAAACAGTTAAATGTGGTCTATTAAACATTAGGTCTCTCTCTTCTAAGTCCCTGTTGGTAAATGATATAATAATTGATCAACATATTGATTTATTCTGCCTAACAGAAACCTGGTTACAGCAGGATGAATATGTTAGTTTAAATGAGTCAACACCCCGAGTCACACTAACTGTCAGAATGCTCGTAGCACGGGCCGGGGTGGAGGATTAGCAGCAATCTTCCATTCCAGCTTATTAATTAATCCAAAACCCAGACAGAGCTTTAATTCATTTGAAAGCTTGTCTCTTAGTCTTGTCCATCCAAATTGGAAGTCCCAAAAACCAGTTTTATTTGTTATTATCTATCGTCCACCTGGTCGTTACTGTGAGTTTCTCTGTGAATTTTCAGACCTTTTGTCTGACTTAGTGCTTAGCTCAGATAAGATAATTATAGTGGGCGATTTTAACATCCACACAGATGCTGAGAATGACAGCCTCAACACTGCATTTAATCTATTATTAGACTCTATTGGCTTTGCTCAAAAAGTAAATGAGTCCACCCACCACTTTAATCATATCTTAGATCTTGTTCTGACTTATGGTATGGAAATAGAAGACTTAACAGTATTCCCTGATAACTCCCTTCTGTCTGATCATTTCTTAATAACATTTACATTTACTCTGATGGACTACCCAGCAGTGGGGAATAAGTTTCATTACACTAGAAGTCTTTCAGAAAGCGCTGTAACTAGGTTTAAGGATATGATTCCTTCTTTATGTTCTCTAATGCCATATACCAACACAGTGCAGAGTAGCTACCTAAACTCTGTAAGGGAGATAGAGTATCTCGTCAATAGTTTTACATCCTCATTGAAGACAACTTTGGATGCTGTAGCTCCTCTGAAAAAGAGAGCTTTAAATCAGAAGTGTCTGACTCCGTGGTATAACTCACAAACTCGTAGCTTAAAGCAGATAACCCGTAAGTTGGAGAGGAAATGGCGTCTCACTAATTTAGAAGATCTTCACTTAGCCTGGAAAAAGAGTCTGTTGCTCTATAAAAAAGCCCTTCGTAAAGCTAGGACATCTTTCTACTCATCACTAATTGAAGAAAATAAGAACAACCCCAGGTTTCTTTTCAGCACTGTAGCCAGGCTGACAAAGAGTCAGAGCTCTATTGAGCTGAGTATTCCATTAACTTTAACTAGTAATGACTTCATGACTTTCTTTGCTAACAAAATTTTAACTATTAGAGAAAAAATTACTCATAACCATCCCAAAGACGTATCGTTATCTTTGGCTGCTTTCAGTGATGCCGGTATTTGGTTAGACTCTTTCTCTCCGATTGTTCTGTCTGAGTTATTCTCATTAGTTACTTCATCCAAACCATCAACATGTTTATTAGACCCATTCCTACCAGGCTGCTCAAGGAAGCCCTACCATTATTTAATGCTTCGATCTTAAATATGATCAATCTATCTTTGTTAGTTGGCTATGTACCACAGGCTTTTAAGGTGGCAGTAATTAAACCATTACTTAAAAAGCCATCACTTGACCCAGCTATCTTAGCTAATTATAGGCCAATCTCCAACCTTTCTTTTCTCTCAAAAATTCTTGAAAGGGTAGTTGTAAAACAGCTAACTGATCATCTGCAGAGGAATGGTCTATTTGAAGAGTTTCAGTCAGGTTTTAGAATTCATCATAGTACAGAAACAGCATTAGTGAAGGTTACAAATGATCTTCTTATGGCCTCGGACAGTGGACTCATCTCTGTGCTTGTTCTGTTAGATCTCAGTGCTGCTTTTGATACTGTTGACCATAAAATTTTATTACAGAGATTAGAGCATGCCATAGGTATTAAAGGCACTGCGCTGCGGTGGTTTGAATCATATTTGTCTAATAGATTACAATTTGTTCATGTAAATGGGGAATCTTCTTCACAGACTAAAGTTAATTATGGAGTTCCACAAGGTTCTGTGCTAGGACCAATTTTATTCACTTTATACATGCTTCCCTTAGGCAGTATTATTAGACGGTATTGCTTAAATTTTCATTGTTACGCAGATGATACCCAGCTTTATCTATCCATGAAGCCAGAGGACACACACCAATTAGCTAAACTGCAGGATTGTCTTACAGACATAAAGACATGGATGACCTCTAATTTCCTGCTTTTAAACTCAGATAAAACTGAAGTTATTGTACTTGGCCCCACAAATCTTAGAAACATGGTGTCTAACCAGATCCTTACTCTGGATGGCATTACCCTGACCTCTAGTAATACTGTGAGAAATCTTGGAGTCATTTTTGATCAGGATATGTCATTCAAAGTGCATATTAAACAAATATGTAGGACTGCTTTTTTGCATTTACGCAATATCTCTAAAATCAGAAAGGTCTTGTCTCAGAGTGATGCTGAAAAACTAATTCATGCATTTATTTCCTCTAGGCTGGACTATTGTAATTCATTATTATCAGGTTGTCCTAAAAGTTCCCTAAAAAGCCTTCAGTTAATTCAAAATGCTGCAGCTAGAGTACTGACGGGGACTAGAAGGAGAGAGCATATCTCACCCATATTGGCCTCTCTTCATTGGCTTCCTGTTAATTCTAGAATAGAATTTAAAATTCTTCTTCTTACTTATAAGGTTTTGAATAATCAGGTCCCATCTTATCTTAGGGACCTCGTAGTACCATATTACCCCAATAGAGCGCTTCGCTCTCAGACTGCAGGCTTACTTGTAGTTCCTAGGGTTTGTAAGAGTAGAATGGGAGGCAGAGCCTTCAGCTTTCAGGCTCCTCTCCTGTGGAACCAGCTCCCAATTCAGATCAGGGAGACAGACACCCTCTCTACTTTTAAGATTAGGCTTAAAACTTTCCTTTTTGCTAAAGCTTATAGTTAGGGCTGGATCAGGTGACCCTGAACCATCCCTTAGTTATGCTGCTATAGACGTAGACTGCTGGGGGGTTCCCATGATGCACTGTTTCTTTTTCTTTTTGCTCTGTATGCACCACTCTGCATTTAATCATTAGTGATCGATCTCTGCTCCCCTCCACAGCATGTCTTTTTCCTGGTTCTCTCCCTCAGCCCCAACCAGTCCCAGCAGAAGACTGCCCCTCCCTGAGCCTGGTTCTGCTGGAGGTTTCTTCCTGTTAAAAGGGAGTTTTTCCTTCCCACTGTAGCCAAGTGCTTGCTCACAGGGGGTCGTTTTGACCGTTGGGGTTTTACATAATTATTGTATGGCCTTGCCTTACAATATAAAGCGCCTTGGGGCAACTGTTTGTTGTGATTTGGCGCTATATAAAAAAAATTGATTGATTGATTGATTGATTATGTGTTTGTGATCATTGAATTTACCCAGCAGTGAAAAGTGTAAGTGAAACTGGTTTATCAGAAGCTGACAGTATAATCTGATACAAAAAAGTTATCGGTTATCTGTAATAAAGACAAATTTTTTTTTTTTTAGCAGTTTAGCGTCATAACTTTTCAGTTATTCGATTAATGGTTATTGAAACAAACTTTTTGGTTAGCTGTGTCCACTACTGTTCAGATGACATCCACTTGCATGAAGAAACAGTTCGTTTCCTCAAGCAGCAGTGCCGCCCCCCCCCCCCCCCCCCCCAAAAAAAAAAAAACCCAGTCCATGCGACACTTCCACAAATCCTCAGCACGCTCTGGACTTCCACTGCTTTCACATGTCCCATTTCTTGAAGAATCTCTGATTGGATGGATGGGCAGAAGCATCTATGAAGCTCCAAAATGGAGTGATCCAGAGTTTAATACAGATTACTTTTGTTGTCAGATGTGCTCATTGAATGTTAAAACCAGAAGAAAAGTCCACTTTTTTTTACAGTTGTTTTAGTAAGTATATTGTGGTGAAATGTGCTTGTTCCTTAAGCACATTTCACCATATTTCCATGACACTTTGTTTTAAGGGAGTAAAATTATTCTTCGCTCTGTGTCAGCCTGATCCCGTCAGATCTGAGAAGCTAAGCAGTGCGGCATCTGGTTAGTACTTGGATGGGAGACCTCTTTGGAACACCAGCAGCTGTGTATGTTTCTCCATGTAAAACTGGAGTTGCGTCAGGAAGGGCATTCGGCGTAAGACTTGTGCCAAATACCAATACGGATCTGGCTGGATCTGCTGTGGCGACCCCGAACAAAACGGGAGCGGCCGAATGGACAACAACAAACTGAACAACAAACTGTGATAACTCAACATCTCATGCGGGTGGGGGAGGCAGGGCAGAATCTGTACTTTAATGGTGGAGGGCGCGCACGTCAGACTCAGTACAGTGAATGACGATAATGTATTTATTTAGCTCCCACCCTTTCACGCTCATAATCTGAGACTGACATTAGGATTGCGGTGCATTTCTATGTAAATGTGCCTTAAATTTTGCACATTGCTGTATATTTTCTGGTAGGGGTGGTGGCCAAGTGGTTAATGCGCTTGGTTTCAGTGCAGAAGGTTCCGCGTTCAAATCCCACCCCTGCCACATTTCTCCATGTAATGTGGAGTTGCATCAGGAAGGGCATCTGGCGTAAAACCTATACCAATTCTACATGCAAATCCACCTTGGATTTTCTGTGGCGACCCCGAGTGCAAACAAGGGAGCAGCCGAGGGGACTTACTTTTTTTGCTGTATATTTTCTGGTGACTTATTGTTTTATTCCTTTAATCTTTGACTTGTTTATTGCTTTTTCTGTAATATTCTCATGACATCAAGACTTTATTTTTATGACATTTTCTTGTAAACTCATTACAGCCAGTCAACTCACTATTGGACAAATAATAGTCATTCATGTACAAATGCATATTTCAAGGTATTAACTACATGGCCATGAATTATATCTCAAAAGATTGCTTCATTCTCAGTCTTGGATTTGATTGTTGTCAAGGTGATTGTAATACTCTACTGAATGGTCCAAAAGGGAAAATAAGAGTGCTATTAAACCTTCCTTAAATAACTGCCCCATAGAGGCTTCCCCTATTATATTGCATAACCAATTTAACATCACTGAACAGAGTTTTCCTGGCATCACTTGGCACATCTAATCAATAAGTGGTATTGCATAATTCATTGAGTATAGCACAGTACATGCCTTGACATGTCACAGTTGCAAGTTTCAGTCATCATCACAAGGTGTTATAATGCAGCCCCACACCCCCATTCCTGACATTGTTGTGGAGACTTTCTCAGAAAGTGCTCAGATGAGGTCACACCACAGCCTGCGGTAAAACACTGACTCATAAGATGTTCACTGTGTGATTATTGCAGTATGTCACTATTTACTTTTATTCCATTTAAATTCCCTTATGGCTAATTCTAGCTGCTTCAATGCAGCTCATTCTTCATGGCTTTTAAAAGCAGCTCAAACAAATATTTCATCTGCATCGATTACATGTCGAGATGCTTCTGGTGTATTTTGTATTAATTGAGCGTCTGTGCATTAGTCCTGCTGTGTTGCTGGACATGTCATTCTTTTGTTTTTTCGATGAGGAATGTGTTGTTGGTCTTACGTTTTTCAGCATGTGTCTGCTCCCATCAGTTTTGACTTTCTACTGTGTCAAAAAACATGGGAAACATGTTAATGGTCAGTTATACAGCTTTGTAATGAAGTAGAGGAGGAGGATTTTCTTAAAAGAAGACCTGAAAGTTTAGCTGCAAATTGCCAAAAGGTACATCTGAGATGCAAGCCTAAATTTGATCTGTTTTGATGAAAGAATATCTTTCTTTGCTCTGCTCCATTATGAAGCTAATAGTGGTGACGTAAAATCCAAAATTTGCACTGTGCACAATTTCTCCAATCACAGCCGCATAAGCCTATAACTTCTTCTGGGTGTCATGGTGGCTTTCCTCACTCTTCTCCTTCTTGCACAGTCACTCAGTTTTTGAGAACTGTCTTGCACTTCATGAAGAAATACCATAGAGAAGCCAGTTTTTCAAGTTACATGTTTTTATTGCAAACTAGTTTGAAATTGTAGTACACATATTTCATAAACCACAAAGCTCAAGATAACTCATTAACTATTAACTTTAAAAATTTCACTTTTCCATTATAGAAAAGTGAAAGTAATAAGAGTATGGAACCTTGCGGATGTTATTTTTGACGGACAATTCTCAGGTTGTTTTCAACTTGTTATAATTTCTTAATACGCGTATCTTTTATACAAATTGACGATGTATATCGGAGAATACATATTTCAGAGTAGAATGCCCATCTAAGTGTAAATGTTAGCCATAGTTTATGCGACTTTTAACCATCTATATCTCCCACTTTGTTTTGATAGACGACGTAACATCCGCAAGGGTCATTTTTAATTTAATTTTTTTTGTACTTAAAATTGACTCAAGGGCCTTTTATTTACTTTTAATTTTTCATTTCATGGGTTTTCTATTGACTAACGCACAATGCAATTGCCTTGAGGTTGGTTTGAAAAAAATATGACCTGGTTGAAAAAGTGAGGTCCAATCGTGTTATGTGATGAAAAAAAGTGGATTTTCCAAACTTCTTTTCAATTTTTCTTTATTTTATGAGCAACAAAATACACTCAAATTATGCATACTATATATACATTAGTTACATTAGTGTTAATAATAACAAACATTTCTATTTAACAATCCATATTTAATAAACACATTCATGAAGTACCTCAGGTGTAATATAACAGTTTAGCATATTGTGAGCCATTTCTTCATAACTGATGTAAATAAAAAAATTGGGCAAAAAACAAAAATTCTGCCAGGATATATAAACTTTTGAGGACAATTTTGTGTGTGTGTGTGTGTGTGTGTGTGTGTGTGTGTGTGTGTGTGTGTGTGTGTGTGTGTGTGTGTGTGTGTGTGTGTGTGTGTGTGTGTGTGTGTGTGTGTGTGTGTGTGTGTGGTGTAGGGTGGTCCCGAAAAACAAACGTCAACTTTTTCAAGTTACTTCATTTTTTGGCTCCTTTAGGGGAAAATAAATTGGGTGAAATTTCATGAGATTTGAAAAATATTAACCACTGCCACCCAGCCTCTGTTTTTTGTGGTGTGCGAGAGACATTACACAATTATAGAATTTTGATGAGCTGTACTCGTGATTATGTGGACCTGGTCAGGATGGGATTTGATGTGGCGACCCTGAGTGCCACCAGGGGAGCAGGCAAAGAAATAGCAGTGTCTGCATTTTTACCTTCGCCAACGAAGGTTGTTTGTGTACAGCCTGGAGCACACAACTTTTCATATACTATGACATTTTTACTGAAGATTCATATCCTGAAGCCAAGAACTGATTCAGTTTTCAAGGTCAAAGGGCAGAGTCAGGACAAATCTTGGAAAATTGGAAAAATCCCTATTTTTAACATTGAATGAACTGTCCAAAAAGATCAAATAAATAATAATCCATCATATTATCATATGGTTTGGGGGAGTGGCTTGGAATTAACAGATGTGGGTTTGTGACAAGAGGATCCTGGGTTCAATTCCATGTTAAATAGGAGACTCACTGAGGCGTTGAGGCGCCCCGGTTTCCTTAATCCCCAAGTTGCTTCCAGTGTGCAGATGAGCACCTTGCATGACATTATGCTAACGCATGTGTGAGTGAGTGAGAGGCAGATAAAAATTAGGCTCATTTAATATTTCTTTATTCATCAGAGTACTGACCACATGTGAGTGGCTCCACCTGCTGTCTGTGTTTGCCTGTTGTTAATGCACATGTGAATTACATGTATTCAGGCCAGCCATCATTAATACACAAACGGGATTATTCACCTTATGCCAGTGATTTACAGCCAGCTACTGTAAAGGTCAGAGAGGATGCACGGTTACAAGCAAAGGCTCCACCAGCTGATTTTGTTGATTGCTGCTTTGAATAGAGGGATGGAGTTCATCAGTGACATCACCTGGTGGATGTGGTTGGCAGTGAAATCCAGCCACTGTAGCTTTAAGAGGTGGCCTTGTTGCATGTTAAGATTTGTTGAATTTTAAACGGTGTTTTGTGTTGCCAGTGAGTTTAGTCTAACATGAGTAACATCCACATGTCCAGCATTGTGCAACAACATGAGCTTCCTGTCAAGACCAAAGTTTAAAAACACCACTGTATGGGGGAAATGTCAGCTTCCACATGCAGCTGTCTGGTTGGTTACAAAAATAGTTTGAAGGCTGAAATCAGTGCAGCTAATGACATGGTGAGTGCTAGCAATGGGTGTAAAGCAGAGGGACATGTCACACTGGCTGTAGTTCAGATGTGCAAAACCAGCATGATGCACAGAATGCAGTCACAATGTGAATGCACCTAACCCGTCCCCCTCTGTCAGGTGGTGGCTACAGTGACCTCCAAAAATATAGGAACACCTGGTATTTCACCCATTTGAATTTGTTTATGCCATTTCAAATACAAATAATACAAATTTCTAAAATTATCTTCATTTAACTCAAACAAAGAAAATCTCTACAACTTGATATACATTAATTAAAAATAGAAAAGCCAAGATGTTGCACTTTGGTATAATACCTGTAAGTAATTAGTTTTCTTCAGACAAGTCAGAAGTAAAGAGAAGAGTGAGGAAAGACTCCCAGACAACCCAGAAGAGGTTATAGGCTTCTGTGCCTGTGGATTTTATATTTTAATTTATATCAAGTTGTTGCTTTGAGTTTGAGTTTAAGGACTATGATTTTAGAAATTTGTATTTTTTTGTATTTGAAATGGCATAAACAAATTAAAATGTGCGAAATACCAAGTGTTCCAACACTTTTGGAGGGCACTGTATTTCCTGCGAGGATGTTTGTGCTCTGAGTTTTTTCTTGCTAGTGTTTGTTGGTTAGTTTAGCATAGCCCATTATGTGAACAAAGCCTTAGTAATTAAGTAGAAATTATGAAAATGCAGGTCATGACGTTTACGTAACCATCCAACACATGATAAAGCTTACATGTACATCTGTTTGAGGAGTGAGGTCATCACGCCGCCTTCCTTATTTTCTGTAACACTCTGACACACTTTACTTTAGGAACGCCTCCTGCAAAGGCCAGACCGAAAACCTTTACACAGCGACGGCATTTCCACTGATTCACCGTTATCAGTCTTGCGATTTGGCCTCATTGTTATGGACTTCCTGTGAACTGAAAGTGGTTCTGCTGCATAGTTTTGACTCATTCTGGTTTGCAGTGGTGCAGTGCTGATTATGTCGCAGTGTGGGAGAAACTTCCCAACACTCATGTAATCCATCATAAATGAGTGGAATGCTTCAGCATTGACACCCGTACACCCCCATTGTTTCATTTTATTTGTCACTGCCCTGTTCTTGCTATGGGAGCACTCTTTCTTCTTGATTACTGCTTCTCTCTCCTCTGTTTTCCTCTGTCCTTTCACTCTCATATTACTGGAAGCAACCCCCCCCCAAAAATCAAAGACATTCTGTTTTGCCTCTTGGTTCTGAGTAAGAAGCAGACTGACAGCTCAGTTATTCATATTTTGTCAGAACACCCACCCCGTATTTGCTCGTGAATATTAAAGGACATGCTGCACAGAAATCATAATTTAGATTTTGGCTGTTAGTGACCATCCGATGATACACAGGATTACTCTGTGCACTTCCGTGACCAGTCTCAAAATGCCATATTTACTCTAATAAATGCGCCCTCTCTAATAAAAGCACCCCTCCCTGACCTTTTTTTTATCACATTGCATGTAGTGAAATTGTGAATTCATGAGAGAACAGCGTAAAATCAAAACGAAATGGTCCTACCTCACTGCCATGAAATCTCAAGTCTATTCTGGTTTCCATGTTGCTTATGCAACCGCAGTGCCTTGTATTTCAGACCATTCTCTGTTACGCGAACGCCTATCATTTCCCCCGCCACCAGGCAGCCATTTTGCTTTTTTGGCCAGGGTTGCAAGCTTATCCTCATTCCTAGACCACTCCCATGCTGCTTGGAAAATCCGAGCGGCGTGGCGCTTCCCACAACTTTTAGCTTGAATGCTGCTGAGCAAGAACGTTTGCGTGGAGCCACTTTATGTAATTGTATAGCAGCTACTGCATGTAGAAAAACATTAGTTTTGAGTCTGCGCTGCTTCTCTTGTATGCAGTACACATGTACATACGTACCATAAGGCCGTACTATGTACAGCATGCATGTATGTGTATGCAAATGTTCATCAAATGCCCCCTTCATGAAAATTTTCATGACCGCAGGGTGTTTAGTAGAGTACATATGGCATTTGCAGCAAACAGCTACGGAGACTGCCGAAAACAGAGTACTCATGAGTACTTGTTTCCGACAGTGTTGACATAGCTTTGAGGAAATGTCCCAGTGCAAGCTTGAATGTAATGTAGTTGCCAATATTGAGAACAGAGCCACAGATTAATTGTAAAGTTTATATAAGTGTGATGTCATGTTATGATGACTCGATTTTAAGGGATAATTGTTCATTTTGATGCAGTCACGGTAAAAGTAGTAGCCACTTTCCACTGTGAGAAGACTTAGTGCGTGTGCATGTTCATTAGTCATGAACACAGCTTGTTAAAAACAGTCTCTGTTGGAGCCTCAGCTTTGTGCATGCTTATAAGTGTTGTCATCACTTTAACTGTGAAAAATCTATGAAATGCATCTATCTGTGTGATCAGACAGCCTGAAAAACAGCTGCGAGTTCCGCATGCACGTTTACAGTGGTAGCTATAGTGCTCCGGTAGATGGCAGACTCCGCGCACACACACAGGGATCCAAAATCTGACAAACTCGCAAAGTAAAAATAAAAACAACACAGCCACAAGCTCTGATGATAACAAAATACAAACGGAAGAATACTGTCCAGGGCACTCACCCACTTGTAGAATGATTTCACAGGTTAAATATGAAAGTCCACACAATCAAAGAAGTTGTCATGCATGACAACTGGAGAATAATGTACAGATCCACGCCATCCTCCTGTGGACAGGGGTCCTTCATGGTTCCCCTGTGATTAAGCCTACCTCTGTGCACGGGGCTGACCATGGCCATCAGCATGAGACGTTTTCTTCTTGTGGTCCTCATTTAGAAAAAGGATAATCACAGCTGGTGCGGACAGGTGTCCAACCCACTTCCCATGAGCCACTGGTGCTGGACACTCTTGGCTACTTCCGAAAGCAGCTGTATGTCCGATAATTTCTCCTATTTTGTTGTGCACACACAGCAGCTGTGCCGTCAGCTCCTGTCACAATTGTGGCATGCTAGAGAGTCCATTATCTCCTGAAAATAATGTATTCTGACTTTTTCCCCATGTAAGAAATACATCTACATCATGTTTCTGCATTTGCTAAAATGTACATCACATGCGGGTAAACGGTGAGAAATGCCGAATAAGATGTTTTCCAGAAATGCACTTGCTGACTTGCTGAGTGAGAGGGATAATTAGCAGTAAAATACATCAGTGACTGCTAATTACCACATGTGTGTGGATAGACTTAGTCATGAATACTTAGATGTTGTGTTGTGAACTGGGACGTTAAATAATGTGCGACATGTCCTTTTAAAGTGTTCTGAACACACGGAGTCATCACAGCATAAACTCAGTGTTGGGCCACGTCCACTTCAGTGTGCACGAGCTCCTGCCACTGGCTCCTCCTTGTGGCTTGACATTAACCTGCGTGTTGCTGTGGCTTTTCTGCGTAGTTGAGCTACGCTATCATTTCCAGGAAATGTGGGCGGTAATCTACGCCACGGAGGGAAAGAATGTCAGTAAGACAAACTGCTTGTGCACGGAGCCGCTGCACAGCCGATAGAATGCTGGGAGGCGACGTCTGCTGGAAAATTCTTAGTGCTCAGAGGAAGAACTGAATTTTTTTCCCTGACTTTAATTAGTGTGCATACTGCGGCTGCAGGTGGATGTTGGTGGTGTCTTTTTTTTTTTTTTTAGTACATTATTTTGTAGTTTTGTGACATCTTACCTGTGTGATGTCTGCGGTGGAAATTTCCACACACTGACCGTGTGGGTTCTGCCAGTCATATAGGCTCCCTGTGGGTGGCTCCTCAGCACTCAGACCTTTAAACAGGGAATCTACCTGCACGTGTGTGTGTGTGTGTGTGTGTGTGTGTGTGTGTGTGTGTGCGCGCGCGCGCATTTCATTCTTGTTCTCTCGTAATTACTAAGCACCCTTCATCTTCTTTTTGCATCTCTCCAGGAGCGATTCGCTGAACTGTTTGGACAGGATGCGGCCGCAGAGAGCAGGAGGTCTCAGGAGCGTTTCAAGAAGTGGCTGCTGGCAGGGATGACCTTGGTGACCGGGGTCGTGGTGGGGTCGCTTATCGCCCATAAACGCCTGTGAGGGACGACTGTACTCTCCTATCGCTCCACACACTATGAAAGTTGACATGAAGGTCCTGTTCGTCTCGCCGGCTCTTTAAAAAAAAAAAAAAAAAAAAATTCTTTTTATTAAAGAACTGCTAACCATGCCAACTGCACCTCCTCCCCCCACCCCCGGAGAACTGCAAATCTTTGTGTGTTATGGAACTTTTAAGAAAATGAGTGTTGTTGATCTTCACATCTGATGTTCACCCTATTCAAACTCCACCCCGTGGTTACAGAAAGACAGATACATTTTTGGGGTTTTTCTTTTTGTTTTTTTGGGGGGGGGGGGTACATTATTGAACTTGTTTAGATTCCCACGGGCTCCTGAATCCTCGCCTTGCTTATGTACGATTTTTAGCAGGTTTTTTTTCCCCGTTTTCTCCCTAAAAAGTGACAACTTGAACCTGTCCAGTAGGAAGCATCTGTGTTGTCTGTCTGTGCTGCTCTACGTGTCTCGTGTTGAAGCTTGTTTTGTTGCGGGCCATTCCCTTCCACAAACACCTCCATGATAGTGTTGTACAGCGTGTGCCATGTGGACAGCCAAAGCATGTTCTGGATGTAGCACCTGCCCATCGTGATTTGATTTATTTTGTTTTGTTTTTCCCCTCCACATTTCCTGCCAGCTGTCTGGATCTTCATGTCATGTTCATGGTCAGATCCCAACACATGACTGTGTGCTGAGAGGTTCTGCCTTATCACACTCTCCTTCACGCTTACTAATACTGAATGAATGACAAAGTAAGAGGAAGATTTTAGTTAATAAAATGTTGGAGTCTTACTTTTTAAGAAAAAAAATATAGGGAACTGGGTCAGGTCACTTTGTTTTTGAGTTCTCTAACCCCACTGCCCTCACTCATTTACGGCTGGCCTCAGAATTCCCTCTTTGTGTTTAGCAAGTTCACTGCCAGACTGCCATTTGTGATGACTAACACATATTCACTGCACAGTAGCCGCAGTTATTGTAGCAACACATAGATGAGTGGAAGCCAGAATAAGGGCACACCGCAGCCGCTGCACTCAGAGGGACCGCTCTTTTTTAAAATCATCCGTCGTTAATATTCAGGACGATGTGGAATGGGAGGGGCGTTTGGTTGTGTTATTGTATCCGTTCTGAACATGCCCCTTTTCTTTTCACCTTTGCACAAAGAAAAAAGTTTGACACAAAACACAACTGTTGCAGCACTGACGAAGCTCGAGACCAACCACAGACTGCTTATCATTTGTTTTTGTTTTCACCTTTCAGAATCTGTCATTTCCATAATTAGTTTCTATGTATTTTCATAATTAAATTTCTGTTGGAGTTCATGTTTTGAGGCCTTTTATAGTTTCAGAAACACTGCAGATCAAACCAGCATTGGAATTGACAAACACACAACACTGGTTTTACCTTCAAGGAACAACAAAACAGCATGAAAATGTCTCCAGTCATTAGATTTGTGACTTGAATTTGAAGTTATTTTGGCTGATATTTTCACAAAGTCCTTGTATACTAAGAATTTCAAAGGCCAGTATTTATCAGTTTTGTTAAAGTAAAAAAATGCAATAAGTCTGTAGTTTTAACTCTTCAGTCAAACGTGATGTTTCTTAGTTGTGCTTCATGTCGTCGTCGTCATCAGCAGAACAAAGAGCTGTTTTTGTGCAGTGAGCTGAGGGGGAACGAGTGAAGCATTAGGAGGAAGTTTGGTTCAGCATCAGATGTTCGATTTGAGATGCCTCACACATTGTCTGTTAACCAGCTTAAACAAATCAGCAGCTGCCTCTGGTTATACAACCGGAACATTCCGTATCCAACCCTTCGTGTCTCGTCTCTCACACACTCGATCCACGTTATTCATGCATCGCTGTCGCAGTCTGCAACCCGGTTTCTCCTCTGCATCCCCGCGATACCTCACACCTGTCAACTCTCCGTCCATCTATCCTCTTTCCCCCCCTCACCTTCCAGCTCCGCCCCTTCCTCTGAGGCCTCCTGGCTGTCACTGCGACTCGTCACGAGTGTCAGTCGCAGCTGGCCCACCTCCTACTACACACAAAAGCAGCATAGCACACTTACATACACAGATGTAGCCTGCAGGGTGGGGGTGGGGAGCTCATCTATATTTCTAAACATTCCATCTCTAATTTAAAGCTGGCGTTCAGCGCCACAGCCACCAACTGACAGTGCCATGGTGATGTACTCCTCAGTACGAGTGTTCGAGCGCTTCAGTCATCAGTGTCTTTACACACACGCAATCATGGTTAGAAGTTTACTTACACTCTTGGACATGAATGTGATATTGGGATTTCATTGATTTCTGTCTGTTCCTTTTTGTGACATAATTCAATTAAAAATTTGCAGTAGAAGTCAATTGTGCGCAAGTTCTGATTTAATTTAGATTCTATGAAATAAACATAGGATGAAAATTAATTCTCCCAGGTTCAAAAAATGATTGGCGTTGAAAATTGCAAAATGTGCTTACCTACTGTGGCCTCTTCCTGTTGGTGATCCTGATTGACCACAGCCGCTAGCTTCACTGTGCCAACTCAAAAAAAGTCAATAAAAGGTTTGTGTCAACATTTTATGGCTAGAGCAACACACAGGACAAAGGAAATGTCCCGTGAGTCCACAGGGCATCTAAGAAGGATCATAGAGGTACACGTCAGTACTGGCTCTAGTATCTATATCTGAATAACTGCAGATTCCAACATCATTGGTTTACACAACTGTGTAAGTACAGCCAGTTTGACAGGGTCAGGAAAAAGACCCCAATGGTCACCCTCAGATTCTCAGGAGTGCCCCAGGAACTGCCATTGAACATCCTACTGTGAACTGGAAGCATCCATCCCAACGACACCTATAATCGTGAAGCGTAGCGGTGTCAGCAGTGGTGCACTTTGCCACTGGTTGGAGGGCAAGCTCAGAATTCTTCAGCAAATCCTCAAACCATTCAGCTTGAATAGTCTGTGTACGGTATAGGTTTGACCCTGTGACGTATGTTGTCCAAACAGCTGTCCCCAGAAAAAAAACGTTCACGCCGACTGTACGTAAACGTCTGACCAAAAGTGTGCGGCTGCAACGCGCGCTAGCTTCAGTCTATTAAAGCACAAAGCATATTTGGCACAGGACACTACCCCCCCCCCCCCCCCCCCCCCCCAATAAGGTGCATACTGACATATTCAAGGAAACAATGTAAACATTAATTTTCAGTCTTCATCCATCACGACACTCAGCCTGAGGGGCTAGCTCAAACCACGACCCTGTTCACGGTTTCGTGGTGTTAACTCATGGAAAACAAAAATACTTTCAGAAACCCTTCCCTTCGATGTCGCCATTCTTCTCTTCCATCAAGTGATTATTCTGGCTGTGGTCTGCTCTCATACATCCCAGGACAGTATATATATTTTTCTAGAGTACTTTGCCACCAAAAAGCTGCTTGCAGGCTCGTCCCTGCTGTCCGGGCCCTCACACGAACATCATCACTTCCTACACATATGTGGATGCATGCGTGTGAAATACTGTACGGCAAAATATTTTTTGAAGGAGTCAAGTTGTGAAAGCATTGACTACACACACGCACGCTAGTTATTTAAATGGCTTAGACTAGTATACTAGCTTAGCAACATATTTAATAAATAGAACTGGCTTTTAAACATTATTTATATTTGGTGTAAAAAGCATAATTGTGTCCCTTCAAATGGCCTTAAATCTCCCATCGGTGCATTGCTAGTTAGGGTTGTTTTTTTTCTTAGTACAATAATTGCAACTAGACAAGAAAATACAAAGCAAGAGGGTATTTTCAAAGAAGGTTCTTGTCTGCAAATGTCCAGTGGTCTGTATATCTTAGAATGCCGTTGTAAAAACATTGAACTGAATAAACCACAATGGAAGATGTGCCGTCTTTCTCTCGTCTTTGCTTATTAATTTTATCCTTTAAAGGTCTTGGACAGTGGCTGGGTGTACTAAAGCACTTGTGTAGGTGTGTGTGTGTGAGAAAGCCTATTAAAAATTTAAAGAACATTTTAACACTTTTGTCCATCACATATAATTAAAAGGTGCCACACAATACCACCAACCTCTTGCAAATCTTGTGTGTCCTGAAAGTTTAATGTTAGGTTAAATGTTTAAAATTTTTCCCCCTTAATTTTCCTGAGTGCCACTAGGTTCTGTGTATTCCAATGCGGTGTCAGTTTTTCCTCATTTATTCACAAACCAGTGGTGTGGAACATGAAACAGCCATGGAAACTCCAAGACACCAGCTGCTCACATCAGGAGACATTACAGTCTTTCTGAATTGCTAAAACACTAAATTCCGTTCCCTGAACCAAATTCACAATGGCCTGAACTCATTTCTTGAATCACGCAACCCTTTAGTCAAAACTTTAAGCAGTTTTCACCTAGTTAGAGCTTCCAGGCATGTGAGGCAAATAAAGAAAAATGCTTTAAGGGGGGGTAGCCATGCTAATGCTCCCCTAAAGCAGTTACTCAAAAAAAAAAAAAAAAAAAAAAATCTGAAGGACCTAAATGACTAGCCTGACAACCAGCCCTGAATTGGGCCAGATACTGGCCTCTCTTTCCTAGCCTGTGATTGGCTGGCGCCCGAGACTTTGACATCACAGCCTCACTTTGATGTGGCGAGCCCTGCTCTCCTATTGGTTGTTTAGGAGTGGGAATTATGCTCCAAAATGAAGGCCAGTATCTGGCCCAATTCAGAGCCAGTTGTCAGGCTACTATGACATGGCGAGATGCTGAAGAGCTTCGCTTGTTCATGTCCGCAACATAAACATATCAGTTTTATTGCCAGTTTTCTTCAGACAAGTCAGGGGATGGAAACATGAACATTTCCAAGTCACTGAATATGTCTGACTTTATTTACCTCAATTATGAAGAAATACAATGTTTACAATGGGGTACTCAGGTCAAAGCAGTTTCAGTCTTTTGTTCATGGTAATGAGTCATTCACGTCATCAGGAGAGTCGTCTGTCCCATCATTAGGAGGGACAGCTGCCCTGTCATTAGGAGGGTGCTAACTAGAGCACAATAGGTGCTAATTAGAGCTATTGTTTACTCACTAGCCTATAGCAGTCTGCCTCTCGGTAGGAGGGGTCTGGTTTAAAACTCCAGCTTTTGTGGCTTGTTATTCTTCTCTACAAGAGTCAAGACAGAAGTGACTACCAGAGCAAGAATTTTAGCTGAGGAAGCTTCTGTGATTTGAAGCAAAACATCCTCGCATCAAGCAACCCAGTCCAGTGGAAGATTCAAGCGTCTCTACGGTACAGCAGTAAATGTGGCAGCATGACCAAGTATTTTGAAGAGGAAATGCACTTATAATGGGTCTTTCAACAAGATAACACCAGCAAGCAAGCGGCATCTTGGTTCCAGACCAACTAGTTTAACCTTATGGGGTAACCAGCCCAATCCTAGGACCATAATCCAATAGAAAACCTCTGGGGTGACATCAAAAATGCTTTTCATGTGGCAAAACAAATGCAGAGGAACTGGTCAACTCCATGCAGCACAGTTGTGAAGTCCTCAAAGTGTCTATACAACTAAATATTTGTTCAGTGAAAAACCTTACTTTTTCATGTTTTGTAAAGTAGTAAATTCTGTAATTATTTTGTTTTGATTTAGAATGTACCGTGTTCCCAGTGCATTTGCGTGTATGGAAATAAAAGCTATTTTAAGGACTTTGAGCTTCACTCACTTTTTCAAATGCATCATTATTAACTATATATGGACCTAAAATTTAAAATCTGTTGGATTTGGAAATAGTGTTGTCACAGCACAAGTATTCCAAAACACTGACATTTGGGTAAAAAGTTTTGTTACTGTAATGCATTTGTTTTATGTATATTTTTGATATCCTGCATGCTGTCGTAATGTACTGGCCCACCACCTGCTTCAGGGGAGAAAATAATCGTTAACTTTAAGTCTGTGATACACTTCACAAAGTGATACTCCACACTGCCACATCAGGTAGTGCCATTTATCAAATGTTGCCAATAAAATAGCTTTTCTGAGGAAAATCCCTGAGTTTATAACCTGGTCACCTTCTGACCAGAACAGGACTGTTTATAAACATCACTCAACAGATTAACATTCAGCGGCACCAGAGTCATATCAGGATGTTAATCATAAGGGGGGGATGATGGATCACATCCATCATTACTTGCAAAAAGATAAAGTGAATTTACCCTCCCGTTTAGTTGTAGTTACCCAAAGTTACAGCACAAAATGGTTCCAACTTGCACACAGGATAAGATGAGCTTCAAGTGTGTTGGACTGCACTAATTTGACAGACGCCGCTACCTTCAAATCCGTAATATTTTTAAAAGTGATTTTCAGCATTTTGGTTTTGGTAAGTACGTGTTTACACAGTGAGCGTCCATCTTTCCATATTTAGAAACTCTGGTATCTTGTCTGTCATTTAAAGTAGTTGAGTGAATCATCATGCGGCCTTCAGTATTTAAAAATGCTCATCTGATTACAGCATTTTGCAACACAGCACCAACTGCTGCTGCAGCCAAAGAACCAAACAGACTGGCATCAGAGCAAGCTCCACCTCAGAGATGCAGCAGAGACGAGCAAAACTTTATTTTAATCAGGTGACACCAAGAGCACACTTGCATCACGACAGCAGGCTGTAGTGAAAATAGAAGTGGACAGTGACAGAACCAAAGGCGGCAAATTTCCACACGACTATTGAGATCAGTGTATGACAGTCAAATTTAGCTTCACTGGAGTCCAAGCTGAACCTCGCCTTGTGTTTTACTTCCACTGGCCCTTCTCGTAGTCCCACTTGGAAGCGAGGCCCTGGACAGGGTTCATCCTCATGTCCAACATCCTCTTTAATTCGGCGGCTTTCCACTCCGGGTCAAAAGTCTTGGGATGGGGCGGGTAGACTAGGGAGAGAAAATCCGTTTATAATGTAATAATACAAAGACACACCTGTTCATTTTAGTCCATGGTAATAATTATCAACACACCTCAGTGATCTACCCACCATCGGCTTTTGCTCAGTTTACAAGAAATCCATTTAAAATGGTGCATGTTAAACCGACTCATTTGTGCCTTTCTGAACTAAGAGGCAGAATATGTGATCTGTATTTTAGCGACGTAGCTTTCACATTATTACACATCTGCAAAAAGATTAGGGGAAACAAATGTGTACCAATAGCATGTACATATTAATTAATTAGTATTCAATTACATTTAAATTAAAACACTGAAATTGTATGTTAATATGACAACCCCCTAGAATTATCTAGGGAAATGATTATACACTACTTACTGTTATATACAGGCGTGCACATATCGTGTGTGCATAAAATAAGTGACTTGCAGCAGAAAACAGAGGGAAGATCTTAAGAGGAAAGCGGTGACTGCAGCTTGTAGGAAAAACACTTCCCTCTGCATTTTCTGCTGCACGCCTGGTTCATGTTCACAGAAATCCTGTTAGAAATACAGTAGCTGTGCTATACATTAGCTGACCAGTAGATGTCAGTAGTCTTTAGAAGCAAAGGAGAACTGGTTGTCTGCTTGAGTGAATCTCATCCAGGACCCAGAGCGGTTCTGTAGTGTGGTGGATACAGTGATGTGCAGCACAGGTGCAATCTGACCTAAATATACTGTTCAATTTGACTTGGGGGGAGAGAACTGGTTTTCCACATCTGGACCATTTTACTTTTCAAATCTGCTCCTAACAAGTAGAGGCAGGCAGGAAAGGCTAAATTTGGCCAGGGCGGAGAACAGCAGGGTGCAGACGAGGCGCCCTCAGAAATCAGGTCAAATAGTCCCAAAACAAATGTTAGATCATTAGCAGATGTGTTCATCACAAAATGAAACACTAATAACTACACCACACTATGGGGAGGTGATGGTCTAGTGGTTAAGCTTTGGGCTTGAGACCAGAGGATCCTCTGTTCAAATCCTAGCCTAACTGGGAAATCACTAAGGGCCCTTGGACAATGGTCCTTAATCCCCTAGTTGCTCCCGGTGTGTAGTGGGCACCTTGCATGGCAGCAGCCTGACATCGGGGTGAATGTGAGGCATTATTGTAAAGCACTTTGAGCATCTGATGCAGATGGAAAAGTGCTATATAAATGCAGTCCATTTACTATTTCACACATTTTTACAGTTTAGTTGAATTCATTTAGAGATCTACTGTTCGTTCCCTGCAAACTGACGTTTCCTTTTCAACAATTTTCAAAATGGGGGCTCGTCTCACATGACGTAATAAAGCCAAAGTTGACTACAACCCCTGGCAAAAATTATGGAATCACCGGCGTCGGAGGATGTTCATTCAGTTGTTTAATTCTGTAGAAAAAAAGCAGATCACAGACATGACACAAAACTAAAGTCATTTCAAATGGCAACTTTCTGGCTTTAAGAAACACTATAAGACATAAGGAAAAAAAAAAAAATTGTGGCAGTCAGTAACCGTTACTTTTTTAGACCAAGCAGAGGAAAAAATATGGACTCACTCAATTCTGAGGAATAAATTATGGAATCACCCTGTAAATTTTCATCCCCAAAACTAACACCTGCATCAAATCAGATCTGCTCATTAGTCTGCATCTAAAAAGGAGTGATCACACCTTGGAGAGCTGTTGCACCAAGTGGACTGACATGAGAGATGTCAATTGAAACAAAGGAGAGAATTATCAAACTCTTAAAAGAGGGTAAATCATCACGCAATGTTGCAAAAGATATTGGTTGTTCAGTCAGCTGTGTCTAAACTCTGGACCAAATACAAACAACATGGGAAGGTTGTTAAAGGCAAACATACTGGTAGACCAAGGAAGACATCAAAGCATCATGACAGAAAACTTAAAGCAATATGTCTCAAAAATCAAAAATGCACAACAAAACAAATGAGGAATGAATGGGAGGAAACTGGAGTCAACGTCTGTGACCGAACTGTAAGAAACCGCCTAAAGGAAATGGGATTTACATACAGAAGAGCTAAACGAAAGCCATCATTAAACAGAAAAAAACAAGGTTACAATGGGCTAAGGAAAAGCAATCGTGGACTGTGGATGACTGGATTAAAGTCATATTCAGTGATGAATCTCGAATCTGCATTGGGCAAGGTGATGATGCTGGAACTTTTGTTTGGTGCCGTTCCAATGAGATTTATAAAGAAGACTGTCTGAAGAGAACATGTAAATTTCCACAGTCATTGATGACATGGGGCTGCATGTCAGGTAAAGGCACTGGGGAGATGGCTGTCATTACATCATCAATAAATGCACAAGTTTACGTTGATATTTTGGACACTTTTCTTATATGGGGCTGCATGTCAGGTAAAGGCACTGGGGAGATGGCTGTCATTACATCATCAATAAATGCACAAGTTTACGTTGATATTTTGGACACTTTTCTTATCCCATCAAATGAAAGGATGTTTGGGGATGATGAAATCATTCACGATGATAATGCATCTTGCCATAGAGCAAAAACTGTGAAAACATTCCTTGCAAAAAGACACATAGGGTCAATGTCATGGCCTGCAAATAGTCTGGATCTTAATCCAATTGAAAATCTTTGGTGGAGGTTGAAGAAAATGGTCCATGACAAGGCTCCAACCTGCAAAGCTGATCTGGCAACAGCAATCAGAGAAAGTTGGAGCCAGATTGATGAAGAGTACTGTTTGTCACTCATTAAGTCCATGCGTCAGAGACTGCAAGCTGTTATAAAAGCCAGAGGTGGTGCAACAAAATACTAGTTATGTGTTGGAGCGTTCTTTTGTTTTTCATGATTCCATAATTTTTTCCTCAGAATTGAGTGATTCCATATTTTTTTCCCCTCTGCTTGGTCTAAAAAAGTAACCGTTACTGACTGCCACAATTGTTTTTCCTCATTTCTTATAGTGTTTCTTAAAGCCAGAAAGTTGCCATTTGAAATGACTAGTTTTGTGTCATGTCTGTGATCTGCTTTTTTTTCTACAAAATTAAACAACTGAATGAACATCCTCTGAGGCCGGTGATTCCATAATTTTTGCCAGGGGTTGTAGAACACATACATACACATAATTACTAACAGTGTCTTAATTAGATTAAGACTGTTTAAATAATAATAATAATAATTATTATTATAATAATAAAAATAACTAAAATAAGATCTTGAGCCTCCACAGATTAAATCAAAAATGAAATCAACACTTCACATCTGTGGAAAAGCAGCAAAAGACTTCAAGGACAGAGAAGGTCACGTTACACATCAGTGTTGCTGTCAAACAGTCCAAAGAACTACTCACCATACACCGACTGCCACAAGACTAAAAGACCGGTCAGTCCCAAACCCAACAAGACTAAGCCCGTGACTGACTTCCAGTCGCTTTTCTCCTCATTCATCTCAAAATACGTCTGGCAGAACTTCATCCGATACACTGCAGCAGGGAAAAAGTGAACATCCCACTCAATCAGTGTGTGCTCACATTTATGTAAGGAATTATAAAAGAATGAAAAAAAAATTACATGTTATCTTTTCCTCTTTGGTCAGCTGGGACCAGGGTCCTTTCTCCTTCTCTTTCAGGCCCCTTTCTGCTTCAGTCAGGATGTTTTTATAGGGTACATCAGGCAGAGGGATGTCCCGACGGTCAAGGTACTGTGGCCTGGAGAAGTCCATAGCCTCCACCACTTCTGCAGGGACACAGTTAGAAAAACACTTTCTCACAGCTAATCATTCTCATGTCCTGCAGCAGAGCCAATCTCTTCCACTGCATAACCCTCCACAATAGCACCACCTGCTGGTAAGACATCACTAATGACTGAGGCCTTGTGTAGTCATTAAAAAAAAAAAATGAAGGAAATAGCACCACCAGCCAAGGGATCAGGAAGTGTAGGTCACACACGCGTTTGGAGGAAATGAACGTTACAAAAGCTTCTTAGTTGTTTCACACTGAAATGTGAATTCTAAAATTGTCCTGGCTCATGTGAACAGCAGACATGACTGATGGGTAAAAGTTGAACCATCTTTCTGCTGCCTCCCAACAAACAGAGGTAAGGATGAATGGTAAGTATGTTTGGTTGCCACAGCAGATCAGATATGGATCTGCCTTGATAAAACTGACAGTTAGCATTAGGGATGTCCCGAGCAGGTTTTTTTTTTTGGCCCCAATCCGATTCCGAGTCATCTGATTTTGAGTATCTGCCGATACTGAGTCCCGATCCGATACTTTAAAAAACTGAATGAACAGTGAACAAATGCTAAATATATAATAATTTCATTTTAATCACCTTAATTTATTATTTATCACTTAAACAGTGCACTTCTCCTTGAGGTAGGTTGAAAAATCAAGTAATAATCTACCAGACTTAAAAAATTTCCATGTTATTTGTCTAAAAATAAATGTCAAAGGTACCTTATGTTAAACAAATGATCTAATCTGAAATAACAGGTGGTTTTAATTTATAGATGAAAGGTTTTTAAAGAACCATTTATTGATTTAGCTATTTTAATTACAAGTGTTCTAAACTTTTTTAAACAGTAATCAGAAATTTTGAGGTAACAAACAAAAAACATTTCCAAGGATTTTTCTTCAGACACGTGGTTTCTGCACTGATCTGTGGTTCAAATCCCCGCCTGACTGGAAAATCACTAAGGGCCCTTGGGCAAGGTCTTTAATCCCCTATTGCTCCTGGTGTGTAGTGAGCACCTTGTATGGCAGCACCCTGACATCGGGGTAAATGTGAGGCATAACTGTAAAGCGCTTTGAGCGTCTGATGCAGATGGAAAAGTGCTTTAGAAATGCAGTCCATTTACCATTTGTACAGATCAGTGGTTTCTGCCACTAGTCTTCCGTGTTTTGGCCCGACGCTTCGTTCCTATTGGACAGCGCGAAGCTACGTCACAGCTCAGAGTGTTGAAAGTTCAAAAGTCAACTTGAAAAGTAAAAAAAAAAAACGTACATTTGCGTCCTGACAGTCCTCAGTGTGCCCCTCTGATGCTTTATCAGTGTTCAACAAGTTCAGAGCAGTGCAGTGAACGTGAATGAAGACAGAAGCTCTTTAAGACGTGCTCCTAAATGTGATGAGTGTGCACGTCGCTCTAAGGGCACATGGGCAAGGTCCTTAATCCTCTAGTTGCTCCCTGTGTGTAGTGAGCACTTTGTATGGCAGCACCCTGACACTGGCGTGAATGTGAGGCATTATTGTAAAGCGCTTTGAGCGTCTGAAGTAGATGGAAATGCTCTACATAAATGCAGTCCATTTACTATTTCCGACTTCTCACTGAAACAGTGTGGTGCCACTCCATCTTTGCTTTGCGTGTCCTTATTCCCAATAATGTCCGGCTCCAGGACGACCATGTGCCTGCAGATGGGATTCACGATTAACCCGTGACTTTGCCAGTGTGAAATTTTTTTTCCCTATCAGGAACCCAACCGAACCAGATGCATATGGACAAGGGGTTTTATACTGAACGTGAGAGAGTGATACAATAGATGTGTATTTGGAGAGCATTTTTCCTTAGTACTGCACTGTGGAAGGGTCCATGCCTTCATTGGAAATGGGAATAAACATGACCCAAAAACACATCTCAAGTGCTTTACGTTTCTGGACCACTTTTGTTGTGTTCTGTTGAGTGAGAGGAAACTCTCCCCCCACCCTCTCCATGTGCCTCAACCACCTGCTGATTTTCATGCGGATGGAGTTTTTTTTTTTTATCTCCCCAAACAGTACTTGTACAGATGGGATTCACGTACAGAACTAAGGTGAATAATATCCATTTACAAAAATAAAATTTAAACCCTGTGTGCATGTTGCGGAATGTAGAGTTTCATTTTTTTGTTGGCAAAATTTTATTATTTTATATATGATACAGTACTAATCAAAAGTTTAGACACACTTTCCCCATTCGGTTTACCGGGAAAGCGTGTCCAAACTTCTGACTAGTCATGTGTATAATATTTAATAAATATAAATGACTATTTAATATTATTAGGATGTGGTAAACTGTGGGGAATTGCGTGCAGGTCCCAGTCTCAGTTATATTAGCTGCCTTCGTCATCTGCTTCAGATTAATTTGGCTCAAAATTGTCCATCATCACCACATATAACCACCACGTTATGTTCTCTGGTAGTGTTTAAACTCTGTTGAAGTACAACTCTGACGTCACGCTACAATTGTTGTGTTTGGCCTCGAAGACCCAACATTGCCACTGCAGGGTCAATATTTCACCCAAAAACGTGTTGGGATCACAATTTAAAACAAACACATACCATTACAAAAATTTAGGTCAAGACAGATTTCAGACAGTTGGAATGAAATTTAAGACCATTGCAATAACCAAAAATTAAGGGTGGGCGCAATATAAATACAGGTTAGGGACAAATTTACCCAAATATATGGCAACACAGAAAATAATTCCTGGCTTAGCAACGCTGCATAATCTTACCAAAAAAGCCAATTTTCATTAAATTTACACTTCCTCATGCAGGTTAGGTGCAACCAGTTGAAAGCATAGACCAGCTGTGTCCAAAGTGTTCCAGAAAGGGCCGAGAGGGTGCAGGTTTTCTTTGCAGACGTCGACTCCAGTAGGTGATTTAACTGATTAACATCACTGAGCAGAAGGGATGAGTTCACTGGTCAAAATCACCTGCTTGAGTCAGTGGCTGCAAAGAAACTCTACACCCTCTCAGCCCTTTCTGGAACACTTTGGACACCACTGGTACAGACTGTATATACACACACTGGACAAAGCCTGCATGACGAGACCCATAAGCTTTTTAAAGAGAGCCAGAACAACTCAAATGAAGCCTGTATCTGGGTGTTGCCATGTTGGCATCACTGATACTGGCTACAAGAGGTGGAGCCTGCAAGGGATAGTGTGTGACAAAAGAAGCCTGAACAAGCCTCAACTTCAAGTCCGACTGAGCTAAAGTAACAGGCTAATCTCAATTTAGGTGTTTATTAAATCATTTTTGGGAACTGCGCGGTGGTTATCGTGTTTCGTTTGGTGTGGACATTTAAAGTTCTGCGCTGCTTATTTTCTTGTGATCATGCATTAAAGGGATCCAACGGATTAAACCACAGATGGCCAATGCTGTTAGCGCCTAGTCCCATTTATTGAAACCAACAGAAAACTGGGTGTTTCTTGTGGACTGTGAATATGTTGAAGAGGTGTGTTTTGGGAGGATGCAGCAACAGCACTCACGATGTTTATTAAGTGGACAGCTTTCCCAAAAGGTAAAGGCCTGGTCACACGGCATATGACAATTCCTGAACGAAGGGAAAAAGTAAAATCACAAATTGTTAAGAAAAGGTTGATGAATGAGCTTTATCACTGAATAGCCTACGAATCAAGAGCGCAAAAGGGACGAAAGAGGAATAAAATGAAACCGAAGCTAACAATCTCGACACTTTAAAAGAAACACGCCTGGAGCCACTGCTGGAGCAGTGTGTGTCTGCATCTCTGCATTTCAGGACTCTGCGCTGGGACGGAGCTCACAGCGCCCAAGTCCTGGAGAAACTGCAAACAGAAGCTGTGGAGATCTGTGCGTACATCAGTGGATCCACCTGCTCTGGTTCCTCATCCAGAACAAAAGGGGGATTATCTCCATCGTCAGAATCTTCACTGTCTGGTTTAGACTGACAACACGCTGCGCGCTCCATCTTGCTCCAATTAAAAAAAAAAAAAAAAAAAAAAAAAACCTGAAGCGCTTGTTCAACATTCATAAGACGCCTCATTTTTACAAAATTAAGACTACTCAGGGTTGAAGGAAAGATGAATGCAGCGGCGTACAGAGACATCCTGGATGAAAACCTGCTCCAGAGCGCTCTTGACCTCAGACTGGGGTAACAGTTCATCTTTTAGCAGGACAATGACCCTAATGCCGTGTTCACACTGGGCGCAACCAGACACCATAAATTCACTTCGGTCGCGTGGCAACAGATGCGCCACCATCGCCTGGTGTGTTGCTCTGCTTTCGCTGCAAAAATTCGCCCCAGTGCATCATCAAATAGGAGGAGCTTCCCATTCCGCTCGAATGATTCGTGGCTTTTATTTCGCTTTATCCTAATTTTTTCCTGCTAAAACCCTAAAGAGCATATGTCTGTGAGTAATATTTTTTATGTTAAACCGACCTGTTATGGTCTTCTGAAACAGTTGATAGATGTATTTTATAACTTAAAAACGGGACTGATGCTAACGCGTTAGCATGTCTACGGCGTTTTCAATGTTAAAGTTAGCATGTTAGCAAGCTAGTTGTGTTGATTTGTTTTCTGTATAATTAATTGCTCAGCGTTCGTTGTCGTAAAAGAGTCAAATTGTAATTTTTAAAATTTTATTCATACGAGGTCTGTTAGAAAAGTAACGGACCTTTTTATTTTTTTCAAAAACTATATGGATTTGATTCATATGTTTTTATGTCAGCCAAGCTTGAACCTTCGTGCGCATGCATGAGTTTTTCCACGCCTGTCGGTTGCGTCATTCGCCTGTGGGCAGGCTTTGAGTGAGTACTGGTCCACCCCTCTCGTCGTCGTTTCATTACGAGGAAATGGCGGAATGATTTGGGCTTTTTTTCCCATCAGAATTTTTTTTTTTTTCAGAAACTGTTAGAGACAAGCAGCTGGAAACCATTTGAAAAATTTATCTGGCTTTCGGTGAAAATTTTACAGGCTTCACAGAGAATAAGGAGTGTTACTACAGCTTTAAGGACGGCCCACAATGGCACACGGCGCGAGCCGCCATCGAGAGGCAGAAACCACATCATTTCTAAACGGATGGCTGTGTGAAGCCGGGACCATCGTGTGCAATTTCTCTGGTTATCACAAGAGCTGGACATCAGCCATTTTCCAGCAGATTTCACTTTTAACAAGAGATTGTCATGGAAAGCCGCGTGGAGGCTTCGCGCGTCACGACCGATTCGCTGATGAAGCGAGACAAAGGAACACCTCTGTTTCGGAGTGCCAGAGGACAAGTTGGGACTCACTCGACTGGTAAGCACTGAAAGCCGAGATAGGCATGTCCCAACTGAGCCACTCTACTAAAGCGCGCAGACAGAGCGCGCAGCGTGTCGACAGACAGTCCCTCTTTTGTTCTGGACGAGGAACCAGAGCAGGTGGTCCACTGACATGCACACAGATCTCCACAGCTTCTGTTTGCAGTTTCTCCAGGACTCAGGCGCTATGAGCTCCATTCCAGCACCGAGTCCTGGAACTCAGATGCAGACACACACTGCTCCAGCTGTGGCTCCAGGCGTGTTTAGTTAAAAGCGTCGAGATCGTGAGCTTCGGTTTTGTTAAGTTCCTCGCTCGTCCCTTTTGCGCTCTTGCTTCGCAGACTGTTCGGTGATAAAAGCTCGTTCGTCCACCTTTTCTCAACGAATTGTGACTTTTTTTTACTTTTTCCCTTTGTTCAGGAAATGTCATGTGCCGTGTGACTGGGCCATTAGAGAAAGAGACAAAAAGAACCTAATGAAACAAAACAACAGAAAAGATAAAACCATGTAACAATGAAAATAAATGAATACATATAGAAATAAAGTGAGTAGTGATAGTGAGTAGCCTACTCTCGTTTAGGTTTTGAAGCCTTGTTTCTGAAGTGTTTTTGTGTGATGTGCACAATTTTCAGTATTTTGACTAATATTACCAGTCATTTACAAGCCTAGATAAACTTTTAATAAAAAAAGTCCATTTTTGATTATTAACATTTACTTGAGTACATTTAGTTGTACATTACTTGTCATACTTGGTACGATAAATACTAGATACTTTACTTTTACTTGAGTAGCATTTCAATCAGTGACTTGAACTTCTACCAAAGTCATTTTTAATAGGTATCTGTACTTTAACTTAAGTGTCATTTTCCGGTACTTTATTCAACACTGTGTGCGCACATGTAAACGAAAAAACCTCCGCTCCCCCTGCTGTGGGGCTGCAGCTCGCTCTTCCCCCAAAAAGCTCTGTCATAATTGTGTTCAGAAACCAGTCACCATTTGCTTTATTATACACCTGTGTAGTTAATAAGTAAAACAATCTTCATGGATGATTCTCTCGCGCGTGCACGTAAAAAAAAAAAAAAGAGAGGAAACTCCGCTCCCCCTGCTGTGGGGCTGCCGTTTGCTCTTCCCCCAAATTCTGTCATAATTGCGAAATAAAGGACAAAAGGGACATAAGTCCTAGTCACAGGCTGGCTACCAGAGACAGGACATGTTCACATGCTCAGTCAAACTCCAGACATCTCCACGTCACTACATATTCAGTCCCTGATTTGTCATTAAGGCCCGACAAGATGAAAAAGTTCAGATTTTTCAACTTGGGAAGGAGGGCAACGCGACGCAATATCGCGTCACAAATGCGGCAATCGCTTCATTCACATCCATCGCGTGGCTTGGCGCCAAAGCGCGTCCTTCTATAGGGATTACATGGCAACCTGTCGGTGCTGTCGCTCGCGTCGTGACCGGTGTGAACGTGGCATAAGCACACAGCTAAGATATCAAAGCAATGGCTTCAGGACAACTCTGTGAATGTCCTTGAGTGGCTCAACCAGAGCCCAGACTTGAACCCAATTGAACATCTCTGCTGAAATCTGAAAATGGCTATGAGAGTAGAGAAAATAGAGCTTTTATTGCTGTTGTACATACACACATATAACAGTTTGTCCTCTGCATTTAACCCATCCTAATTACAGTTAGGCACAATCCAACCACTAGTAGTAGTGGGCTGCCAGTTTGACACCCGGGGACCAACTCCAGACGTAGACGCTGCCTTGGTTAGGGGCAGAGAAAGGAGCAGACCCTAAATAAGCATGTTTTTGATTGTGCATGGAAACCAGAGGAAACCAATGTAGAAAAGGGGAGAACATGCAAACTCCACCCACCAAGGCTGGGAAGCGATCCCACAACCTTCTTGCTGCGAGGCAAGAAGGTGGGGGAAGGGGGGCATACCTTGCGGGCAGAGTGGGAGAAATTTGGCTCTGTGACGCTTTAACATGCCACAATTGTGAAAGAAGTTAGGAAGGTTGAAAGCACTGCGGAGCTGCAGCCGGCGATCACGCGCACGATTCGTCCGTGAGGAGTGGACAGTGGACATCTCCTCTCACTGACGATCAGCCAGTGAGCAGGAGTTAATGGACTTTATTTTATGTGCCACAAAAATGACAACTTGAGGAGGTGAAAGAAGCTGCAAAATTTGGAAGTTTTAGAAAGAGATATCTTTGTTTACATACAGGTCCTTGTGGAACCGGAGCAGCACAGATATGCTACATGACATATCACGTTACAAAAGTATCCCTGCATCCATGCAGGTCTCTCCCAAGGTATGAGGGCTGGTCATTAAAGATTTCCCCTGACCACAATCTGGTGATTGTAGGAAGCTGAAACTGCACATGTATAATACATATCTTTTAAAAAACAAGACCTGAAATTGAGCTACAATTTGCATCTAGGCTTGCATCTGAAATCTAAGGAGAGAGAGAGAGAGGGAGAAACATGAAATCTAGGCTTGCATCTCTTTGGTGAAAGAAAATCCTCCTAAGTTTACCACTTCATCATAAATGTAAAAAATGCACTATGCACAATTTCCCCAATCACAGCCAGAGAAGCCTATAAGTTCTTCTGGGTTGTCTGGGTGTCTCAGTGACTTTCCTCGCTCTTCTTCTTGCACAGTCAGTTTTTGAGAACGGTCTACTCCACACAGATTTACCGTAGAGTGCCGTACTGTTTGTACTTCTTCATAATTGATGGAAAGAAATTCCAAGACATATTCAGTGATTTGGAAATGTTCATGCATCCATGATCCCTTGACTTGTCTGAAAAGAAAAAAAAAAATTCAATAAAACTGATTATTCACAGGTATTATACCAAACTGTCCCATTACTTATGCAACCCATGATCTTGGCTTTTATGTAAGTCCCTTCGGCTGCTCCTTTGTTTTGCACTCGGGGTCGCCACAGCAAATCCGAGGTGCATCTGCATGTTGAATTGGCACAAGTTTTATGTCGGATGCCCTTCCTGACGCAAGTCCACATTACATGGAGAAATGTGGCAGGGGTGGGGTCTGAACCAGGAACCTTCTGCACTGAATCCAAGCACACTAACCACGACCCCTGCATCATCTTGGTTTTTATATTTTTAATTATATCAAATTGTAGAGACTTGCTTTCAGTTTGAGTTTAAGATAGATAATTTTTATTGTATTTGAAATGGCATAAAAAATTAGAATGTGTGAAATATCAAGTGGTCCAATACTTTTGGAGGGCAGTGTATTTATTACTACTTTGTGCTTATCCAGTCTTATTCAGACAGTCTGATTTTTTTTATCCTGAATACACCCTGAGTTACAAATGAGGCAGAGAAACTACGTTGATAGGCAAAATGCAAGAATATGACTTAAACCATATTAGGTTTGTATACAAAAGGAAACCCAGATTGACTGCGTACTGGTGTAAGTCATTGACCATTAAAGAAATGCAACCATTTTTATATGCAGCCCCTCCATTATAAGAAACCATAACTAATGACAAACAGTTCTAACTAAGGATTACTGTTAACATTTATAGTCCATGACTGCCTGATGTCTTGAACCCAGACATCACCAAATACACAGCTTTCTCACCACTGCAAATCAAAGCAATGTGAATCTGTCACGTGTTCCAAGTGATTTGCTGGTCAAGGCTGATGACATCAAAATCTGCTCTACTGGTGTCATGTACTTTTCTTTCGTCTGTATTTTTCTTTACCCCATGTGCATTCACACAAGGTAGAAAACTGAGCATGATACCGCACATCTCAATATCTCCTATGCTGTTACATGTATTTTTGGGGGAAATAGATGGTTGTTGATAATGGGGGAAAAGATTTCATGATAATTATGTCATACAATTTTCCCCTTCCTTGGGGGAAAGACTGTATGCTTAGCTTAATTTTCTACACATCCATCATCCAATCTGTGCTGTGCATCTCCATCTGCATTTGGTTTCCCTGTCGCCAAGCAAATGGTCCCCTCTAAAAATTGGTCTGCCCTGCCTTCACTGCGCATGCGTCTGAGACTGACTCTCTACACACAAAGAGATCAAAGGGAATAATGTGATTATTAACCATCAGATGACAAATTAAAACCTCTTAAATCATTCTAGTCAGTTTTAAGCAGAAACGAGACCGTTTAAGCAGAAACAAGGCAATAAATTTGTGAATCGCTAATGACGCTCCGAAATGATGTAGGTGCAGCAGCATATCAGACTGAGACGTGCTGCTGCAGCGCTCTGATCGGCCCCCTGTCTGTTATTATGAAACAATGATGAATTTATGTGGAAATGATTGTTGTACAAAAGCTTCAGATATCTGTCACTGCGGTAGATGACTGGAGTGCAATTTTAAGCAGAAACAACATGATAATCAGTGAATCCCTGCCGACGCTCAAATGACGCAGCTGACACTCCGAAATGACTGATGCGCGGTGAAGGCAGGGCGGACAGATTTTTTTTTTGGGGGGGGGGGGGGGGGGGGGCCTTCGGTCTGCAACACCGGTCCAGGGCCAGGAAGTGAGCTGGTAACATCTCTGCAGACCCCTCACACACTGGACACATACTGTTTAATCCTCTCCCTCCCAACTCTTCTGTACTTTACTACACGGTGATAAGACTGATGATTAAGTTGTGCACATATTCATCACAGAACCTGCTGTGGACACACTGTATCTGCATGAGTTACCGACCAATTCCCATTTAAGTCAAAATGGGAGCCTTGTCAAGACATGAAGTTTGTAAAATGTAAAAAAAAAAACAAAAAAAAGTTATAATTTTGCCTGGGCTGAAGAGGATTAAACTCCTTCCCTCTGGTCAAAACAGCGAGACACTGTAACACTTTCTTTCCACAGGCCATCACACTGATGAACAATTTAACCTGCCAAAAACTCCCTAATTCATATACCTCATGTACATCTTAATTCCAATCTGTTGTCTGTTTCACACAATTTTTTTTTCCTCTTATTGCACATTTTATTTTAACTTGCACATGTTTTACTGTGACTTATTCAGTTCAGTGCTTAGGGTATATTTATGCATGCCGTACAGAGAGCTTGCAGCTCAAACTGAAGTCATATTCTGTGTATTCTGTGGATACTTGGCAAATTAAACCTATTCCAACAATAGAAGGGGGAAAAAAAAAATCATTTTAACATACATTATAGTGAATTTCATAAATTATATGAACAGACACAGTGGGGCAAATAAGTATTTGATCCACTATTGATTTTGCATGTTCTCCCACCTACAAAGAATGGAGAGGTCTGAGTTTTATCGTAGGTATACTTAAACTGTGAGAGACAAAATCTATATTAAAAAAATAACATTGTATGATTTTTAAATAATACATTTGCATTTTATTGTATGAAATAAGTATTTGATCAACTAGAAAAACAGACCTTAATATTTGATACGGAAACCTTTGTTTGCAGTTACAGAGCTCAGACGTTTCCTGTAGTTCTTGACCAAGATTTCACACACTGCAGCAGGGATTTTGGTCTACTCCTCCATACAGATCTTCTCCAGATCTTTCAGGTTTGGAGTTTCAGCTCCCTCCAAAGATTTTCTATTGAGTTCAGGTCTGGAGACTGGCCAGGCCACTCCAGGACCTTGAAATGCTTCTTACGGAGCCCCTCCTTAGCTGCCCTGGCTGGGTGTTTGGGGTCATTGTCATGCTGGAAGACCCAGCCATGACCCATCTTCAATGCTCTTACTGAGAGAAGGAGGCCATTTGCCAAAATCTCACAATACATGACCCCATCCATCCTCCCTTCAATACAGTGCAGTCGTCCTGTCCCCTTTGCAGAAAAGCACCCACAAAAACGATGTTTCCACCCCCATGCTTCACGGTTGGGATGCTGTTCTTTAGGTTGTTCTCATCCTCCAAACACGGCGACTGTAGCTGAAGCAAAAAGCTCTACTTCGGTCTCATCTGACTACATGACCTTCTCCCATGCCTCCTCTGGATCATCCAGAAGGTCACTGGTGAACTTCAAACAGGCCTGGACATGTGCTGGTGTGCTGCTTGCCTGTTGTCCTGTAGTCCATCCCAGCCTTGTGCAGGTCTACAGTTTTGTCCCTGGTGTCCTTGGACAGCTCTTTGGTCTTGGCCATGGTGGATAGGTTGGAGTCTGACAGGTGTCTTTTATACAGGTAACAAGTTCAAACAGGTGCAATTAATACAGGTAAAGCGTGCAGAACAGGAAGGTTTCTTAAAGAAGAACTAACAGGTCTGTGAGAGCAAGAATTCTTGCTGGTTGGTAGGTGATCAAATACTTATTTCATGCAATAAAATGCAAATTAATTATTTAAAAATCAAACTGTAATTTTCCAGAATTTTTTTTTTTTTTTTTTTTTGATTCTGTCTCTCACTGTTGAAGTGTACCTACGACAAAATTTACAGACCTCTCCATTTTTTATAGGTGGGAAAACTTGCAAAATCGATAGTGGATCAAATACTTATTTGCCCCACTGTATGTTTAGAGAGGGGAGAATATTTTTTCAGGAAGCCCCTGGTGGGGTATCTGGGGGTTCATGCGTGAACATTTTCACGCCTGTCGATTGCGTCATTTCCTGGTAAGCAGCCTTTGTGTGGGACGTGTGTGGTGCACTTGGCGGATTTTCATTTCAAGGAAAAAGACGGAACGACTGGAGCAGCGCCGCATCAAATTTTGCCAGAAACTGGGCGACAGCCAGGTGGAAACCATTCGGAAGATTCAGACGGCTTTCGGTGACGATGCTATGGGCATCACACAGATTAAGGAGCGGTACAACCGGTTTAAAGATGTCCACACAACGGTGGAGAGCGAGCCACGCTCCGGTCGGCCATCAACATGCTGAAATGACCAGGTCATTCCAAAGTGAATGCTGTGGTGATGCGGGACCGTCGTGTGACTATCCGAGAAACTGTGGAAGAGGTGGACATCAGCACTTTTTCGGTACATTCCACTGTGACAGAAGATTTGGCCATGAAAAGATTGGTGGTGAAATTCATGCTGCTGCTGACGGCGGCGCAAAAGCGCCTCCATATTGGAAGTCTCACAGGACATGTTGTGACATGCCCACCTCTTCCACAATTTCTTGGATAGTCACACAACTGAAAAGTCACCGAAAGCCGTCCGAATGGTTTTCACCTGGCTGTCACCCAGTTTCTGGCAAAATTTGATGCGGCGCTGCTCCAGTCGTTCCGTCTTTTTCCTTGAAATGAAAATCCGCCGAGCTCACGTCACTCACCACACACGTCCCACACAAAGGCTGCTTACCAGAAAATGATGCAATCGACAGGTGTGGAAAAAGGTCCGATACTTTTCTAACAGACCTTGTATTTGCCCACCAAACATCTTTCCAAAAAATGTAATTATTTTCTTGGGTCAGGTCAATTTTCCTACCCCAGTCTTTTCACACAACTTTACATTTTGGTCCAGAAAGTACACAGTAAAACAAATGACAATTCAAAAGAACTCAAAAATAATAATTCCCAGTATCAGTTCAAATGGAACAATAGACGTATTTATGGCACATGAATGCATTTATGCACACAGATGCATCTCTGAGCACATCAAATAGCATGTTTGTTAAATGGTAAATGGACTGCATTTATATAGCACTTTTCCATCTACATCAGACGCTCAAAGTGCTTTATAATTAAGCCTCACATTCACCCCGATGTCAGGTGCTGCCATACAAGGCACTCACTACACACCGGGAGCAATAAGGGATTAAAGGCCTTGCCCAAGGGCCATTAGTGATTTTCCAGTCAGGCGGGGATTTGAACCAATGATCATCTGGACTCAAGCCCAACACCTTAACCACTAGACCATCACCTTGAACGCATATGCGCGCGCGGACAGCACGCACGCACGCACACAGAGGATTCACAAGGAGACTGTTAAAGAAACAAACGTTCATAAGGCACAGTAACAGGTGTTGCTACTTACTGTCACTGTTGTATAAAAAAACTATATTTCATACAGAGTCTTACAGCTGTGCAAATTGTAGCAACTTACTTCCTCATCTGTCGTGAATCCTGTTGCTGTCTGCTGTGTGCGAGCGAACGCACGCATATGCGTTCAGTCTCCCCCCACTTGATTCCACTCACTGTGTGCTCTGATAGGCATGAGCTTTAATATGATATTAGGTTATTGCGGGGGAACGCAAAACAATACTGCAAGGGAATGCAATAATCTGGGCCAAAAAAAAATTAACCACCATGTCCCCAGACGGGCTCCGTATGACCTCAGATGAGGAAAAGCCATAAAATTTATTAAGAAAAAAGAATAACCAGTACTTTGGTTATGCAAGAATTACATCTGCAGTAAGCAGTTACATTCTGTCTGGAGAACACTGAAAATCTGAGAAAATGGGGCAAGTTAAATGGGGAAAAAAGTGTTCACTCAAGTGTTCACTTTAACAAAATTGTTATTAAATGTAATGTTGGAATTAAAAATGTACGTCTCTTTTCTAAATGTTTATATAATTGAAAATAAAGTTATGAGTTAAACTAGCTTTTTGACTGTTTTGAGTGGAATTACACAGTACTGGTCAAAATAACCTACAATATAAAGTAATTTTTCAACATGAGGGTTAACATAATAAAAAGCACATTAATGCTAACATTTGTTGTCTTACGCAAAAAAAAAAAAAAAAAAAAAAAAAAATCTTACCTGCCTGTTTTGTCTTTCTGACATAGGAAGACAAAAAATAAATGAAGAAAAAGTCATTTTTGTCTTTTTTCCTCTAACCACTACCATCTAAACTTGTTCTTCACGCTGTTATCAGAAAACAGGCTGTCCCCTCTTTTCAAAATTGTGAAATCTGCAATTATATTTGATTTTTTTTTTCACCCTAAAACTTCAGAAAGCCTGTGTCCAGAAGAACCATAAAATGCAGATTTAGCAAGCTCAAGTTTGCGTGGAGACAATTTGAAGTAAATTCTTCCCAGATTCTGAAACGTAAGATCAAAGACTTACTGGAGTGTTCGCTTTTCTGCATAAACGATTATTTTAAAAAGTCAGGTGCCTTTTTTTGGTCCTTTGGCTCGGTGTTTCAGCACGGCACGCAGCTCACAGTAAAATCAGAACATCATCTTTCATTCTCTGCTCTGTGCAGCGGCATGTAACATTAATCCTTCAGTCTCAGATCATGACATGAAAACATTAAAGTTAATATCCACTGTGGCGTCTCATCACAGATGTTTCCAAATGATTTTACAAACTCAAACTTTGGGAATAAAGCCCACATTAAATCCGACCAGGAAAACAAACATAACCATTCTTCTTTTGTTTAATGGCAGCTTGCAAACCAACACGGAGCATTACTGCCACCAAGTGTTTGGGTGTGGAACTGAATGAATTAATTTTGACGTAACTTATGAAAAATAACCCAGAAACGCTCACCATGTGACTAAAATCCCTGAATTCCAGCCATTTCCAGAAGACTTTCATTACTGGATATTGATATGTGTAGCATCATGCTCCGTTTCGCTACTTACGCGCAATGGGGAAAGAAAAGCACATGACACAGTATAGCCAAAATCCATACATTAGGGCAAATTCATACGAAATATCATCGACCGCTAAATGACATGTTGTGAAGGAGTTTTTCCCTCACCAAGGAAGGAATTCTGTCATCCACTTTAGTTGTCTTCTGTGGTGTTCTAGAACTTTTAACATTAATGAGCCCCTCTTAAACAAAACGAGGCACAAATTATTGATTTGTCCATTCCTAAAGTTTCTGCTAGCTGTCTGATTGATTTAAATTTTTTGCCCAACCTTATTGTGGCCTCCTTCACTTGCATCAACACATCTTTAGACCTCATATTCTGAGTTCAAGATGCAAATTCAGCACTCAATCAGCTCAACCTTTTATTGCTTAATTTGCACTGGAGTAACTAGGGAACAGGCCACACCTGGCCATGAAACTCCCAGTCAGTCAACAGTCCAATTACTTCCTGCTTATGAAAATGAAAGTTTCAAAACCAATGCAGCTCTTAAATGGTTAATATTTTTTAAACTCTTGAATTACACCTGAAAGTCTACACTAGAATCACGGATTAATTGTTTCATATGAACTCCACTGTAATGTCAGACGGAAAAAAGAAGTGTCACGTCCAAATACTTATGGACCCGATGACCTCCATTAGCTTGCTAACAGTGTGTATGACCGTTTGAAGGATTTAAGCATTGTACTTACTGTTCGAGCACACTTACAATTTCCTTTTACATTTACAAACTAGTAGCAGCTGGGCGATACATTACAGTAAATTCTGACATTTAAAAAGGTGTTTAAAAACACGGTGTTACGTACGGTGGCTGGCCGTCCTCGCGCTGCCGGTGCTCAGGGCTGCTGTCGCGCGCCTGGTCAGGAAGTTTCCCACGCGCAGCATCTGAAAACAGTTGTGAAATATATTAATTCTTAGGCAAAAAAAAAAAAAAACGACGCTTTGTCCTGAACGTGACAAACGTGTAATAATCTCATAAATTGGTATGGCTAAACCGGGGCTGCACTTAGCCAACGTGCTCAAGAGCCACTTTAGGACCATTTTACAAGTCAGAATTAAATCTTTACATCAGAAAACCGAAACATGCGATAATGCATCAAATCGTCGAAAATAATTACTTGTAAAACGTTTCCTTCTTCTGATTAAGCAGCTCAGACTCTCGAAGGTGAAATCACGTACAAATCTCTTTTTGGTGTGTCTTTTTCCCTGTGGCTCACATACCAAGCCAACGTCATTACCGCCACCTACTGTCTGGAGGCGATTCCACTAAAGGCGACTAAAGCCAGAAAATCAAACTGATTTTGAGAGATTAATATTTCAGCCGGGAAAGGGAAACGCAAATCTAAAATTAGATCCGAAGTCATGCAAAAATTACAAATCACAAATTTATGAAAATTGTAGGATGAAAAATATTTGCTTTATTAATCAGAGCAGAAGATATAGTTTATTCCAGATTAACATCAAGTCACACTGCACTTGATGGTGCACTTTAGACAATGGTGAGAAATCATTGTTATAACACTGTTTGTGCAGGGAATGGAAGAACATGTATTATTTAGATGTAGTAAGAACTCCAAATGTCAACTGATGTGGCAGAAATAATGACAAGTTGAGAATTTAAGATGCAAACTGTACATAGAAAATAAGGATCGGAAGAGATAATATTACTGCTCTATTTAGTTTCCTTAAAGATTCATGGTCAGTGTACGTGCTTCCAAAACAGAAGGTTCCCAGTTCAAGGACCACCCTCACCCATTCATACAGTAATGGGTGTAGTGTCAGGAATGGCATCTAGTATAAAATATGTGACAAATCAACATGCAGATCCATGTTAGATCTGCTGCAGAGTGGCTGCCCCAAAAATAAAGGGAAAAGCCGACAGAATTTACCAAAGACTCTGGGTTAATTGAAAGAATTTTAGTTTTTGAAAGTCAAAACATACTGTGGTAAAGTGCTATGCACACGTCAGTTGCAAACTGTCTGTTCCCTAAAAGAACAGGAAAACGCACACATGCACACACTCTAACACTGAGTTTATGTAGTTTACATCAAGTCACGTTTTCATCAAAATAAAATACAAATGACTGCAGGATGGGCCTGCCGTTTATTTAGTTTTATTTAGATATGAATTGCAGCCTCTTTAGATTTAAGTTTTTGACAAAGTGTCCATTATCATTAGCTATTAGGTCAGACTTTCTCCATATTTTAGCAGTTCAACCCATTTAGATTTTTTCATACCTGAACATATTAGCATTTCATTTATATTATTTTATATGAGGTTTTGTGCTTATATGAGCTATTTGTGGTGTCCTTTAACTTTAACTAGTAATGACTTCCATGACTTTCTTTGCTAATACAATTTTAACTATTAGAGAAAAAAATTACTCATAACCATCCCAAAGACATATCGTTCTCTTTGGCTGCTTTCAGTGATGCCAGTATTTGGTTAGACTCTTTCTCTCCGATTGTTCTGTCTGAGTTATTTTCATTAGTCACTTCCTCCAAACCATCAACATGTCTATTAGACCCCATTCCTACCAGGCTGCTCAAGGAAGCCCTACCATTAATTAATGCTTCGATCTTAAATATGATCAATCTATCTTTATTAGTTGGCTATGTACCACAGGCTTTAAGGTGACAGTAATTAAACCATTACTTAAAAAGCCATCACTTGACCCAGCTATCTTAGCTAATTATAGGCCAATCTCCAACCTTCCTTTTCTCTCAAAATTCTTGAAAGGGTAGTTGTAAAACAGCTAACTGATCATCTGCAGAGGAATGGTCTATTTGAAGAGTTTCAGTCAGGTTTTAGAATTCATCATAGTACAGAAACAGCATTAGTGAAGGTTACAAATGATCTTCTTATGGCCTCAGACAGTGGACTCATCTCTGTGCTTGTTCTGTTAGACCTCAGTGCTGCTTTTGATACTGTTGACCACAAAATTTTATTACAGAGATTAGAGCATGCCATAGGTATTAAAGGCACTGTGCTGCGGTGGTTTGAATCATATTTGTCTAATAGATTACAGTTTGTTCATGTAAATGGGGAATCTTCTTCACAGACTAAAGTTAATTATGGAGTTCCACAAGGTTCTGTGCTAGGACCAATTTTATTCACTTTATACATGCTTCCCTTAGGCAGTATTATAGACAGCATTGCTTAAATATTCATTGTTACGCAGATGATACCAGCTTTAGCTATCCATGAAGCCAGAGGACACACACCAATTAGCTAAACTGCACGATTGTCTACAGACATAAAGGACATGGATGACCTCTAATTTCTGCTTTTAAACTCAGATAAAACTGAAGTTATTGTACTTGGCCCCACAAATCTTAGAAAACATGGTGTCTAACCAGATCCTTACTCTGGATGGCATTACCCTGACCTCTAGTAATACTGTGAGAAATCTTGGAGTCATTTTTGATCAGGATATGTCATTCAATGCGCATATTAAACAAATATGTAGGACTGATTTTTTGCATTTGCGCAATATCTCTAAAATTAGAAAGGTCTTGTCTCAGAGTGATGCTGAAAAACTAATTCATGCATTTATTTCCTCTAGGCTGGACTATTGTAATTCATTATTATCAGGTTGTCCTAAAAGTTCCCTGAAAAGCCTTCAGTTAATTCAAAATGCTGCAGCTAGAGTACTGACAGGGACTAGAAGCAGAGAGCATATCTCACCCATATTGGCCTCTCTTCATTGGCTTCCTGTTAATTCTAGAATAGAATTTAAAATTCTTCTTCTTACTTATAAGGTTTTGAATAATCAGGTCCCATCTTATCTTAGGGACCTCATAGTACCATATCACCCAATAGAGCGCTTGCTCTCAGACTGCAGGCTTACTTGTAGTTCCTAGGGTTTGTAAGAGTAGAATGGGAGGCAGAGCCTTCAGCTTTCAGGCTCCTCTCCTCTGGAACCAGCTCCCAATTCGGATCAGGGAGACAGACACCCTCTCTACTTTCAAGATTAGGCTTAAAACTTTCCTTTTTGCTAAAGCTTATAGTTAGGGCTGGATCAGGTGACCCTGAACCATCCCTTAGTTATGCTGCTATAGACTTAGACTGCTGGGGGGTTCCCATGATGCGCTGAGTGTTTCTTTTTATTCACCTCTTTTTGCTCTGTATGCACCACTCTGCATTTAATCATTAGTGATTGATCTCTGCTCCCCTCCACAGCATGTCTTTTTCCTGGTTCTCTCCCTCAGCCCCAACCAGTCCCAGCAGAAGACTGCCCCTCCCTGAGCCTGGTTCTGCTGGAGGTTTCTTCCTGTTAAAAGGGAGTTTTTCCTTCCCACTGTCGCCAAGTGCTTGTTCACAGGGGGTCGTTTGACTGTTGGGGTTTTTTCCGTAATTATTGTATGGCTTTGCCTTACAATATAAATCAAATCAATTTTATTTATATAGCACCAAATCACAACAAACAGTTGCCCCAAGGCGCTTTATATTGTAACAATATAAAGCACCTTGGGGTAACTGTTTGTTGTGATTTGGTGCTATATAAATAAAATTGATTTGATTTGATTTGAATTGAAATTATCTCAACAGTGACATTCCTCTTACAGTGCATTCAGAAAGCACAGCATTTCACTTTTTCCACATTTTGTTAATTCACAGTCTGAGTAGGGTTGCATCAGGAAGGGCTTCCGGCATAAAACAAGTCAAATTACAATTCAGAGTAGATATGTGAGCAACAGTATGGTTTCATGCTGAGAAAGAGCA